>NC_086338.1:45901236-45973847 GCF_032445375.1 Bacillus rossius redtenbacheri | reverse complement strand
ACTTTTCGAGGCACATTAAACTTGAAACACTCACATTCGTTTCCTACATTTCCTATCATCGTCCTATCCTTAAAGAATAACACAGATTGGAAGAAGTTAAATAACAACATGTATCAAAGTTATAGTTAAATAATCTGTTCGTAAAGTAATAAACATATTGGAATTATTATCAATGAAGTTGTAGATTTCAGTTTACTCCTTCTTTGTATCCATACAAAATAGTGATAATTCAATAAAAATGATTAATTTTATTCATAAAAGTATGCAATCATTTCATCAATGTTTTTTATGACGTCACGTTAACCTATCGTCCGTAAACCGACTTTACAGACAACCAATTTTTAATCACTTGGTCGGTTACTATTTTTTATGGTCCAGTAATTAGGCATTTAAGCGAACTGCTGCGGTGAGCGCGTGTGAGAAAACAATTTGCGTGAGCTTGGGACAGGCGCTATAGTGCGTATACTGCTGCGAAGTAGTGCAGATGAGGCACGTTAGATGGTGCTCATGTGGTCGAAAATTAAAAAAATATTAATAATATATGTCGTGTGACGTGGCCCAGCTGCTCGGAGCGGCGAGGGGGTTGAATGCGGGCCTGAGCAGCTGTCAGGGTGTCCACAGTTAGTACTTTCATACTAGATCTAGTACTTTTACAGGGGTGCCCACAAGGGGGGGGGGGTAACGACGCAGGACTGCGTCATAAAATTTCAGGGGGAGGGGGTGGTTAAAAGACGAGAAAAATGTATATATTATTTACATTAATTATAGCTTCTAATGTGAAAATACGTTCTGGTGCTTTGATAATTGAAAGGGATCTTGTAAATCAAATTGGCAACCCCACACTTTCCTCAACAAAAGCAGTTTGGCATCTGTCGGTTCAGGATGAAAATATTACCTGATATGACGAAAATTATTATTATTATTAGAAAATAAGTTTTAATTAATGCAAAATGTGATAAATATAATACTAAAAAAGTATATATTATTAAAATAATTGAGTAAATCATTGAAAAAATGGCATAAAATTTTCGGGGGGGGGGGGGGGCGCATCATTAGGTTGGGGGGGGGGGGTGAGTCATAGTGTTTTGGGGGGGGGGGGCTCCTCACCTCTGACTTTTATAAGTTTTTTAGTGGTCTAGTACATTTACGCTCAGATCTAGTACTTTTTTCTTTAATATAATAATATTACAGTAACACAAATATGTTTTACTATTAAGCGTAATTATTTTAAAAAAATATGGAATATATGTGTGTGTGGTGTGATATTTAAGTTAGAGCACTGCAATGTCATAATAACTTTCTAAATTGTTAAAACCATAACAAATTATAATTTAGTATGTACTCTTTTTTTGAAATCTAGTACTTTTTTTCTCGCCTAAGTTGGTACGAAATATTTTTTTTAATTGTGGACACCCTGGCAGCTGTGGACGCGAGGGTGACTCATAACTGAGCGCGCGAGATGGTATCGCCGGTAGAACTGAGTGGCGGGTTTCCGGGAGTGTCACGTGACGTCTTCTTCAGTCGTCGCCGTGATGTGCGTGGTTACAGCTGCTCGCTGTCTTTTCTACATCCCGGCGTTGGAACGCAACACGTGTGTACATTCAGAAGAGAAAAACTGTGAGTTTACAATATTTATAATTTTTATCTCGCTCGCCTCAACTTTACCCCAGGAACCCGATGGACATCAGTGAAACAGGTGGGACGTCGAATTTTTGCCCGATTTGAATTCTTGGTCGAGCAGGAGATACGCCATGATGAAAATAACCGTCAGCTTTTCGATTTTAAATTTTCTTTGCAAATTTTAGACGAGTGCGATTTGTTACAGACTTTTGTCATTTAGGCCGTCCGCACGAGTCCCTTTAGATTGGAGAACATTTAGCAGGGTTTATTTTCCTGTGCGTTTACGATTTTAGAAATACGTTTAGCTCACCTAAGATGTATATTTTATAAAAACCAAAGGAAAAGTTGGTACCATAGACTATGGGATATGTAACTTTATCACACTTCAGTGGTTTTGTCAGGAATGCGATATTGTGTATAAAATAAAAACATTTATGCTGAGAAGATTTCACGTTTAAGTTAACGAATCAATTTTATATAGGTATAATTTCATATTTATTAATATTTACTTATTGTTTCAGCTGTTTTTTCGTATCATAGTATAAAACTAACAAACCTAAAACCGGTTAAGAAGGAAACAGAAAAAAACAATACAAAATCGTTAGGTAGGCGTAAATTCAAAACGATAAGTCTAGATATGTAATTAAGTTGGTAATTTACTCCGGGAAATTGTCTTATCTTTTAAGCTTAACATTACACCTACTAATATTATAAATGCGGAAGTGTATCAGTTTGTCTTTCTTTCACGCAGCAACGGATCGACGCGTCTTTTATAGATAGTTTATGGGCCGGACTATATATAATTATGAGATTCCATTCCTGAGGGAGAGAAAAAGTGGTAATTTTAGTGATTAGACCACAGTTTTTGTACCTGAAATACTTTCTGCCAATGAAACACACAACCCACCCCCCCCCCCCCCCCCTTCACCCGAAGCAAAAGATGTATCGAATCACAAACAACCCAGTTAACAGCTGTCACGAGTGGGTAGCCAACGAGCCGGTATAATTTGTCCAAGTACATATATGGTCATGGATTATAAACTAAATGTCATTGCAACCACGTATTTTCCAGCCACTACCTCAATGTGCAAACTAATAAATATTCAAACAAGAGTTACACGGAAAGAAAAAATTGGCATGTTTTTGAATTGTATATCAGTAGCTGCATTTATTGATAACAAGCTGCACTGGCGACTTCGTTCACGTGTTTTTTTTTTTTAGAATGGGTTGTTGGTTCACACATGCATGTGGACATGTATGTGAAAAACAATCTGAACGCTCATTCGAATGCAGTAAACTGTTCCTGCAATAGCGACTTTCCCTTGTAACTGGCGGTCGTATGTAAGAGAAGCCGGGCCAAATAGGGTAATGGAACAGTGGCGTAGCCAGGATTTGTGTATGGGGGGTGTTAAGTAGCATGCCCCCCCCCCCTACGTATTAAAGCGGGGGGTCCGGGGGTCCTCCCCCGGGAAAATTTTGATTTTAAGGTGTAAAATAGTGCTATTTTAGCAGTTTTCGGTACTTAAATTTAAATATTGTAATGGTAAAAATTTTATTAATTTTTAATATGAAATTTCTTTGAGTGATGAATAAGAAATTTAATTAAAGTTTTGGGGCTAAGGGGGGGGTTTTAACCCCTAAAACCCCCCCCTGGCTACGCCCCTGTAATGGAAGCGTTTGCTTCCGCACTGAATGTAGAGTTCTTCTCGGGATAAATACATGTACCTACTCACACATGATCGCCAACTACATATTGGCACAACATGTTGTGGTCCTTTGTTGGCGATGGTGGGAGGTGGTAGGGGGTGTGGTTTTGACGGCATAGGTAGTGATAGTGGTAGTAAGTGCAAATCTGCTTTGTCGAAGAAAAAAAAATTAACATGTATAATTAACACTGTAACCTTCTGAACCGATTGAGATTTCACAATACAATAAAGATTAATTTAATCCTACGGTAGTTAAGTAAGAATATTAAATAAATAATATTAACAGTATTTTAGTTAAAACTTTTCGTACAGACAGACTGACAAATTTTCTGACGTTAGATTTGGTTCTGATTTTCTAACAGGAAAAAAAAATCATATATTAATAAACTGATGACTTATTGATACTGATGACTTCTATCACTTTCATGGTTGGGCCAATAGAAAAAAAATAGAATATAAAAACAAAGCTTTTATAAGCGAGGCAGATAATAAAAACTATAATTAGTAATATTGCATAATATCTGACCGTTGTTTCGATAAATCTTTCAAATCTTCTTCCCTCCCTATAAATCACCATGTGGGGGGGGGGGGGGGGGAATTGCTTTGGGGGGGGGGGGATGCAAGCATCGGCCGGAACGTATCACATAGCTGCGACCAAAAAACGTTTCGTTCCCCAATACCTGCCCGCATCGTCAGCTAATATTAGCGCGCGCTACCTCGTCGCGATTCAAATGGCTGGAATCAGCAGCGCACCGTATTTCAGGGCCCAACTTTGGACTATTGTCAGATCAGCAGGTTTCAGTCCCTGTACGCTATTGCATCCCACCTCCCAGGACCCACAATAACCTGCCCCTCTTCCCAGTGGAGGTTTATCATTCCCCCCCCCCCCTCCTTCGGAAAATTAATTTCCAGCGGGATTTTGTTCCGTCACGGTGTTGCCAAACCGATTGTGGCGCTTCCAAACTTTACGAGCGGTGGCGGCGAGAACTATTAACGCCGGTAGCAAGTACAACTATTGAAACCAATAACCCACTAATTTTACTTTTATTTTCTATGTAAGATTTTTTTGTTATAATATAGAGTAATATGTGTATAGGAAATTATTTTAGATTACCATGGATATGGCATTTTATAAGCTGATGGCATAACAAAAGAACTATAAATAAATAAAAATCTTCCAGATATCTCACGTCGTTTAAGTTAATCTAAATAAAAAAGTGTGTGCACTTATTTTGCACGCGCGTTAGAAGGATTCGATGCTATCACTAAATACACTATATTGGTTTTAATGCCCTAAATATTTGGTTACATAACTTTTGTAACAGTAAAATATTTTACAGCACAATGAATTTACAGTTAATAGCATGTTCATGTTGTCCGCGCTTCATGTTGAGAATTTCGAATTTAGTTGCAGACATTAATTTTCCTTTAATTTCAACGTCAATTGTGCAAAATTTCATCAAGAAGTACCAAGATATTGATTTCGGGGGGAAGGGATAGCGAGATGGTGATAGTTTTTGCAGAATCAGATCTAAAGAATAATGTTTCCCTTATTTTTAATATCAAGTATGCAAAATTTTACCAAGTAGTACCATACATTTGCTTTAAAATTTAGAAAAGGGTTTTGAAAAGGTGGTTGGATTGGGAGGGGGAGATGATTTTATATTATCTCGTGAAAGCAGGCGGATAGAGGGGGTTTTATTTTGTTTTAGTTTTATTTATTTTTGTTTTATAGTTTTATTTTGAACGTCAGATGTGCGGTTGTAGAAATTAAGTTTGTGGTTAGCGTCTAAAATTTGGTATGTACTTGAAAAGCGAATATTTTTATTGATCAGTATATTTATCACGCTCGGCATTATTTATAAAATTTATATTTAAACTTTTAGTGTCCGTTTATAAGTTTGTTTGCAACAATGACAACACGAGAACACGTGAATTTATCCGTTAACGAGGTTAGATTTTTACACGTATCTGTCTGGCGAGTACCGAAAGAATAGCTCAGTTTGTATTTTTACCGTGTTAACTGTGCAAGGTTTCATTAGGGAATAACAGCGTTGCAAAGTCACCTTCCAGTGGGGAACGGCATGCTGCTAATTCATCGTGTAGAATGAAGCATGCCGCACGGCGAACGGCGTTTAACGGATGCCTTAACGTGCCTGAGCAGTCATCCATACGGCAAGCGGGCCCTAAAAGGAAGGGGGTTTTAGGTGTAGCTTAAAAGCGAGTGCTAGCGAGAAAGTCGGGTTGAATTAACGCGCCAACTTGGCGTCGGAACGCAAAAGGTGTGTGTGACACACCGCTGCAAATTACAGACCCGCATGAACAATGGCCCTCGGGATGAACTCTCCGTTTGGTTAGTGGAGGGGGGGGGGGGGGAGGTTTGCCGAGAGGACGCGGAAAGGGAATGTAACTCCTGCATACTTTTACTTTTCCCCTCCTTAACCCCCAACCCCACCTCTGCAACCGTCACACTCCACCATTCTTGGTTTACGACGCAGTCGGCCGCGCCAGAGTTTTATTAGACGCACACAGACACACTCGAAAAGTTCAGCCAGCCAGACTCTTCCGACATCGTTGCGAGGGGAATATTGCAGGCAATTTTCATACTACGTACGCTATCTTTCCTTCGTCCGCGCGCCCTGTGAGGGGAGGAGGAGAAAAAAAAAGAAGTGTAGTTCGTACGCCGCTTGCGAGTGCCATCTGTCGGCGGCAACGGGAACTGCTTGCACGAGGCTGCCCTGCGGAGAGCGAGAGAGACGGAGATGCATTTTATTCCGCATGTTCCCTTCCCACCAAAAAGAGTCTATATTTTTTGGCAAAGAGTTTTATTTTGCTACAGCGAACCCCCTAGCGTCTTGCAGAAGCTAACACGTACTTTTTTTTTTCCTTCTTGTTATTTATTTTTTATTTCTGCGGACAAAATTCCACGGTTTCTTTTCTTCAGTGTTCGTTACGCTTCCAGGAATATGAAATGCACCGGGACGAGTTTATTAAACAACTTCTGCGCGAAGAGCATGATTTTTTATTCGTGTTGAAGCAAGGACTTTTTAGTCAGTTGTGTTTTGTGGTTAGGATACTGAGGTACGCCTCCTTCTTTGCTTGTAGCTACAAAAATTAAAAAAAAAAAATCAATTATTTACCGTGTACTCCACATCAGGATCTCATTTTGAAATCGTGAATACAAAAAAAAAAACTTCACAACTTTGTCGAATTAATAGTCTAAAATTTGAACATGACTTACATGAATTCTGACAAAAAATTCACAATGATTTGGCCATGGCAGTCCATAGTGTCCTACAGATGGTATGAAGTCGCGTTCTCGCTGAAGTCAAAAGGCAACAGACGACATTTTGTCTCCATGTCGCATGCCACATGTTTCCCGTAGTTTCAACAAGAACCGTGTACGGCTGGCGACATGTTCCCAGTTAGCATACTCGTGTACACTGCTTTCTACAAATACGCGTAGCCGATCGTCAAAATGAAAGAAACGATAACAGCTGCTGCATTTTTTAAAGTTATACTTCTTCAGGATAGTTATGAAAAATAAAAAAAATGATGAAAGCGAATTTTCAAGATGCGCGCGCACTATACAACGAAATTTTCACAGGATGATAAAAAGGCTGCATACAAAAAAAATTATATATGTGCATTTAAATCTTATACTTAAGTTATTGATTTTGAATAGAGGTTCATATTATTAAAAACGTTTATTTATTGCAATTATTAGTGATTGATGTGTTTATAAACTTTTTCAAGTGTCATTTTATTCGAATGGTTCTCTCCTAGTTGGGCATCTTTGGCTTACGGACGTAGAGGGGCGTGGCCAAATAACTGCTGTCCAATCGTGAGCACAGTGCGAGTGTGTGAAGGTTTTAATTCTAACGGGTCGTTACCTCTACGCCAAAATACCATAACGCCGAATGTCAAAATTGACCACAACGCTGACAGCTAGAAAACTGCTGAGTACCACAACGCCGAAATAACAACTGAATGAATTTGTGTGTGTTTCTTAAATGTACCTTAACGCCGAAATACCACAATCAAACCTAACCTTACCTAACCTAACCTAGCGTAATATAACCTAGCCTATCCTAGCCTAGCCTAACCTAACCTAGTATAACCTAACAGAGTATAACCTAACCTAGTCTAACCTAACCTAGTCTAATCTAACCTAGTCTAACCTAACCTAGTCTAACCTAACCTAACCTTTGTGGCAGTCCTGCAATGACATTGTTCGGCGTTAGTGTACATATTTCGGTGTTGTGGTACACAGCAGTTTTCTAGCTGTCAGCGTTGTGGTCAATTTGGCATTTCGGCGTTGTGGTGCGTCCCCAATTCTAACTCGCGACTAAATGAATGCGCGTAGGTTCCGTATCTCGTAAATTTACGAAGATCCTTGGATGATTTGTGACGAGCGTTCTTTATAAATTTAACATGAAATTTGTTAACAGTGTAGCAGCATTAATTCATTCAAATGTTCCTTATGAGCCTTGTTATTTTTATCTTCGCCACACCTTTTGTTGTGATTGAATTGGTAGAGGTATCATGGGACACGGAGGTCCCAAAAATAATGCATCCCAACGCTTGGATTGTTCTGTGTTTGGAAGTGAATCACAGTTTTTAAAAAGGTTTAAAGTTTTAAAGACAAAAGCTAAATTATTTCCTTAAAACAATTAGGAGTCTAAAGTTTTTATTAAGAACCATGCACTCAAAAATTACCGCATTATTGATACTGATATTGGGCTATCCTTTCCAAAAATGTTTTTACCTCTCTCGTCACAATGCATAAACTTATTTTAATATTCCAGCATAAAATGACACGGTCACAGCTACAAGTCCCACAGAGGTGCCTCACCGACGAGAAGACTGCAAGCCCAGTTCTGTGCCTGGCGCACAGGGGCGAATGGGCATGTGATGCGCGAGCTGGTGTCGCCCTTAGCGTCCCTTGCGCTTTCGGAGATATCATGCGTCCGATCAGGCGGCCAACATACCTGGGCACACACACGGTGCGCAGAGCTTAAAGAAAAAACAAACCGAATTTAAAACTACTCGAGACTGGGGTCTGATTACGAAGAGCAATTAAGAGGTCGCTGAGGGCCGATAAGTATACAGTAAACTCCCTATTATCCGCGCATGCTACGAAAAAAATACAGCACATATGTAAATCTGTATTTTATTACAAGTGAGCAAATTTGAACTCTACTGACGAGTGTATTGTGTGCAGTAACAGTAAAATGCCGCACGCCTTCTCGGAACTCACGCAGTAGGCTGGCATGCGTTGCTATTTTTGTCTCTGTCGCACTTTGTTTCTAGTCTTATGGTTGAGCACTTTTATGTTTACATTACTGAAATGTATTGTATGTTAATTATTCAATAAAATACTAACATTTTAGTATCATTAAAATTTTTTTTACTATTAATTGTAACTTTTACTGTACAAAATTTTTAGATTTTTAAGTTCAAATTAATGTTTCCTTTCTTGTTTCCCATTTTCGGCTCTTTTGCGGATTATCCGCGATTTTCACTATCCGCGGTAGCCCTGCCACTTAATTTCGTGGATAATCGGGAGTGTACTGTATTTGTTTCCGAATTAAGTTTTTAAACAGTGTATTTTTCAGAAGAGTTAAAATGGCTAAAATTCGTGTTTTTCCTAGTCAATTTTAGACATGAAACAACTGGTACAGATTCTTGATAGCACTTAAGGGACTTGCATTAATTACACCTTTATCTTCATTTCTCCTCCGTATTAATGTTACGGACACCGCTCAAATTTCATTGTTGTCCTATGCACGCGGACAATAATGCGCTACAATTCAGAGCCTTTGCTCTTTACGAGGCGATACCGCGCTATGAATACCAGCAAGCGTCGGGTTTATCTTCCCGCTTCACTGACACACATACACGTTCCCCTGGGCCGATGTCACCTGTTGCTGCGACATGGGCGCTTGTTCGCCCCAATGCCAGCGTTCGCGTGAGAGGGGAATGCGGCGAGTTAGAGAGTGTGAGGAGGGAGGGGGAAAAAGGTAAAAGGAGGGGGGAAGTTTCACCAACTCCCGCCCGGCAGTTCAGGTAGTTCGGGCCGCCGCCGCCAGATTATTAACGCGTCGCGGGCCAAGCCTTCCTCGCGGGTGTGGTTGGGGGGGGGGGGGGGGGGTTTGCGCGATCTCGCCTGTCGTTTGTTTTAATTTGATTCATGGCGCAGGCGCCTTGTTAGGCGTTCTCTCGTGACGTCACAATCACGCGTCCCAGCGATGAGGGGTGTAAGAGAGTGTGGGTGTGGGTGGAGGGGGGGGAGGGGAGAAATTGAGAAGGAAACAAGGTATGGGTCGCCGAGACGGGAGTTAAGGAAAAGGAAGTTTAGCGTGTGATGGCGGAAGGAGAGATGGTTTGGTGGGGGGAGGAGGAAGGAAAGGAGGAACTTGATTATATACCGACACTCATTATGTTCTAATCCCATTATCCCTTCCTAACGTCTTTTAACCTGGTTTGTAATTAAGAAAGTTGAAGAATCTTTCAGGGGGAGGAAGAAGTTGCAGGCGAGGCAGGCCTCAACTAGTTGCCTCGTCGTCTTATCCTCTTTCCCTATCCCCCCACGCACTGTCTCCTTCGTCGCTTCGTGTCTCCATCTCTCCCAACTCGCGACTCTTCTGTGCTCGCGCTAAAGACGCCATTTTCCCGGCTAGTTACGCGCTGCCTATAGTCTGGAGATAGTAATTTGAAACTTGCATCAAGAATCAAGATGGTCTTTACACTCTGTTTGGCGTATGAATACAGTTTAATTTACATTGAATTATATTAATCTTTTTTAATAAATTAATAACAAAATATTATAATATTGTGTATTATGTATGGTTATCATGCAACTATAGTCACACTCAACCCTCACCTACTCTTCTTCAATTATTGACTTAAAAAGAAAATCAATTCGTGTCAGTTGTTTAAATCTCATATATATAAGTATATATAAGTGTGTATATATATATATATATATATATATATATATATATATATATATATACTGATTTATATAGGCCTACAATATAACATTCCTACATTCTCATAAAGTGCTATCATTTTCCTCAGTCTATTAAGTACAACGCCTGCCGCCTGTATATACCTTTTTTCCGTCTTTTACCAAATGAAGGAGTTAAACCATACAGTCTCATACAACCCTTAAAAAACAAAACAAAAATAAAATCATATATGCCAATATTACAATATTAAACAAGTTTTATAACAACTAGACCATAAACGTGTAAGTTACATTTAAAAAAAATTATATAATTTTATATTTTTCTTTGGCAAAAGTATTGAAATTTTTTTTGACGAAACATTATAGTTATGAATATATAATAGACGCAGTAAAATATAGCGAACTGAAATCAAAATATAAAAGGTTTATAAAACAACAAATCTCTTTCACAAAATAAAATATTAAGTTGCGTATTCACTGAGGTAACAGTTTGGGAACATGTGGAATGCGACATTGTAACCGAGTCCTGATTTATAAAATTAGTCTTGCAATTAAAAAAGAGCACGTGCAACTCAGTACAATGATAGAAATTAAACTTCTTTGGGATATCCAACCTCCACTCTTCAGTATATCGTAAGGGGTAAAACAGCAAAGAGATAGAGATAAAGAAGACAATGTCCTAATAATGATTAATTAACAATAAATATTACTCACTGTTGAAATACTCACACCATAAAGAAAAACTGTGCGTGTTATTGTTTCTTCAAAAAAATTCTGCCATTTGGAACACGCCAAATCTCTGAACGAATAATGAAATTCATAACAGGTAGCGCTGTCTGTGCGGGAAATGCAGGGACTGTCTAAACAGCGCTCTCTACGCTGCTGGCTGAACAAAGAGTAACGCGAGTGCGCTGGTAGCAAATAATATAAAATTCAAGGCACTCACAGCTGACTGTATAGGCAAACCTATATCTATTTTCTGAAACAAGCGCATGCGCGCACTCTCTGTCTTATTCATCTATATCTCTCTCTTGGTTTAATTTTTTTTTGTGAGGGGACGAATCATCGCACAAAGAAGAGAACGAAAACGATCCCAGCAACGTAGACGGCAAGATTGTTCTCTTGGCCAAGTATCAGTTCGCGTCAGAAACGGTTCACAGCGATGTTTCACGGAGAGAGGATTGCGTTGAAATTTTGCTCTAATCGCGTCCGAGGAATTTTTCACTTCAGGAAATAAAAAAAAAAATGAACGATTGATAATTGCCAGCTCTCCGCGATGACTTGCGCCGCTCTTGCGCGTGGGTCTCGCGTTGATTCCGCCGTTGTCTTGCCGCCGGCCAAATTACGCATCCCAGCGCCCGGCCGCCGACTGCTAATCCAATCACCATCTTAATAGCCACGCCTGCTTCCCCCCTCCAACCACCTACACGCTGTACTCTGGCACCTACGGACCAGCCCCGACCAACCGGAAGCGAGGAAGACAACTGCACCCCGCACCCCTCAGTCATTTCCACACCTCTGTTCACCTGGAGTGAGTGACACCCATCTTCTCGCGGACACCACTTCTACAAAAGATTCATCTGGAAAGCAGTTGCCATGGAATAGTTTGTAACGTTTCAAGAAATACGCTGTATACCTTTGTAAAACTCGAGGCTACGGTTATTTTTGTAAGTATATGTATATATGAAATACGTTTTTGTTCTCGAGATAATAGGTACATATTATTTATTTATGAGAATTGGAGTATAATTTTATATTTTAATTTATGTTTCATTCAAGCATTACATACTTTTTAAAAATCATGGAAAAGATAATCGAATATTCAATCATTGGACTTTTACTTTCTTTAATTATACTTTCTAATGTTCTCAATTTAAACTGGCAAGCTATTCAGGGAACAGATCACAAATAATTTTTAACTATTGGAGGTGCTGGGACAACACAAGGCATAATTGCCCGGGCGAGAATCCGAACCTAGTATTACAACGCATGTAAATTTACAAAATATGTGTTATTTTACAAATTATAATTTCGTTCAAATTACAAAATTAAATCACAGTGTAGAGATCTGCGAAATCGGCGGATTCATCAAGCGGTAGGCTGGGACGAGAAGACTGCGCGCCAGTCCACATGCGACATCCGGCGGAGTTACAGAACCTTCCGACCACAACCTACCTCGTCCCCCCACCCTTACCACCTTCCCCCTCCTCCACCTGCTGCTCCAGAGGTCGGAGGATAATTAACGTGACGTCTTTAGACGATCCCGTTTCACTCGCACAGGTTTGCGCCGGTAACAAGTCTCGCACCCTCGACTTCAGCCTGAATTTCCAGGGCGCGTGCTAATAGCGCGGAGTCGGGAATTGCCAGGAGACGACTCGCTGTGACGCAGTGGCGTAGCTAAGGTGACTGGCGCCCCTGGCCGAATTTGAAAATGGCGCCACCCCTATTGGATTAAAAGAGAGGGGGGGAAGGGTTCAGTAACCGCGAAACCGTCGCGGCAGTGTCCCCCCCCTCCTCCTACTCCGGCGCCCCTGGCGGGAGCCATCCCTGCCACCCGCCTGCTACGCCGCTGCTGTGACGTAGGCGAAGTAAATTTTTTTTTAAACCTCGCCCTCGCCATGTCGTATACGCCCGAAAAATTGCGGAAATAGTGCTGGCAGGGAGTGTACCGCGGAAGGTATAGTAGTCTCCTGGTCATTTTCATGAAAATGTTTGTGTGAGGTTATGTTCCCGTATGTATAATTTATTTTAATTCTAAATTCTAAATAATTACTTTATTATTTAATAAATAATGCAAAGTAATAAAATTTGACTAAACATTAAGCATATTTATTTATCTTTATGATTAATTAAAACTGATCTCGATTATAATACCAAAGTAAATAATTATTTTTATTGATAGTTTGTTTTCATTAATATTGAATAATTAATATTTATTTAAATGTTTTAATTGATTGAAATTGTACTTTACCAACAGTATTTATAATATCACATCAGTCCTTTTGTTATTTTATTTGCATGCAAAATTAAAGTTAGTTTATTACGCCAAGTAAATTTAACTTCTAACGCGCATACATAAGTAGAACCACCCATCATTTTTTGATATAAGTCACACTTAATTTAAAATTATATGTTTTTATATTATGAATTATTTAAATTTATTTATATATATATATTAACATCATATAATTTAATTAATACTTTATCAATTAGGTATTCTTTGTTAGTTTTGGTAAGTTAATATCCAAGCAACAAGTTTTATTATTTTTCCATCTATTTTTACTGTTATTTCCATTATCTTTTCATAGTGAAAATTCTTTACACCTGGTAGGATAAGTTGAGGCGATGACTTCATAAGAGCGTAACGAAAGTGCAACGATCAGAGGGCAACGAAAGGTGTAATATCAGGAGTGAGGTTCTGGATTTAGAAAAAGGGGAGGGCTTCTCGGGCATACTTGCTTAATCGTATAGTTGCACACTAGTATACTCGCATGCTGGCGCTCTCGCATACTTACTTCCACACATTATTATACCGCTATTTGTGAAATGGTGGCCACACGCCCACGATATATCTTCAATTAATTTAGTATGTAATTAATTGTCTCTACATAAGACTAAAGATTAATTTACTAATATTCTAATTAATCAAAACTTAATATTTTCTGTTTCTGGAAAGCTAAAATCTCAGTAAAAATACTGGCTTCATTTTTTTTACTTTATTTGCATTACGTATTAGTTCAAGAAAAGTATATAGTCTATTTCAGGCTTTCTTGATCGTTATATCCATGAGTTTTTCAACCTAGAGGAAAATTTCGATAGTTCTCTTTCATTTTTTTTGGTGGGCCACAAATTTTCTCAAGCGATATTTTTACTAAAAGTTATTTTCGAGCTTTAAAACGTTCCGGAAGTGATCTTAATAATGGACACGTGTGAAAAATTTTAGTAGCTGGGTAGCTGTTGAAAAAAACATTGGTTACGGAACATAATATTTAAGGAAGCAATTGTGTTGAATTAATATGAATACCCCTTAGTTAATTGCAGTGACATGATAGCGAAGTAAAACAAATGGCATGTGATGCCAAGTCTTAATGAAGGGGTGGAGTGGTGGGGGGGGGGGGGCGGGGGGGGGGTGAAGGCAACGTGCATCGTGTTCCCTGCGCGCAAGAGACACGTGGAGTGCCATCAGCGAACCACTCCGCCGATGAAGGGCCACCTGGCTGTTGTCTCCTCCCCCCCCCCTCCTTTTGGGGAGAGGGCTTCCTGCGCTAGGTGTCGCATTGCCCCGAAGGGGTAGGACAGGGGGGTGAAGAGGGGGAGGAGGCATGTTTGTCGTGTGTGCTTGCCGCTGCGGTGCCATCGACCTCTACCCCCCCCCCCTCCCTCCCCAGAACTTCACCCGAAATTTGGGGGTAGGAGGTTGTGAGGGGGTCTGCAGGGGTCAAGTGGCCCGGGATTGCCCCCTACCCCCTTCACCCATCCCCCTCACCCCCCCTCGGGGGTCACCTCACCGCTCCGCCAAGGTCGCCGCTAGGTGAAACGCCGACAAGGCACATCTCTCCTCTCTCCCTCTCTCTCTCTCACTCTCACCCTCGCAAGGCCCCTCTAATGAGATCACTTAGGCACTCCTCGGGGAGAGGGTAACACATACACACACACACACGCACGCACATATGTGCCCCCACTCTCAGCTCGCTGGAGGACCCCGGCGTGTTGGAATACAACTCCTACCTGCTGCAACCCGGCAGGTCGGGCGCTGGAACGTTCCACCCGGTGGCCGTGCCTGCTAGAATTTTCTGGAGCGTCGAGTTGCCTACTGTCCGTTTCGCCCAAGTTTTCCCATTCTGTGGAGTATCTCTATTCTGGCGACCACTTCTGTATGCATGTTTGTTTGTTGAATTAATTATGTTTAGTGGAGAGAGCCTGGTAGTATCTGACATATTGATAAAGTGACCAAAACAATTTCCTTAGTTTACGAAAGTTCGAGGTTTGATTCCTAGTTGAGTTAAAACTATTTTTTTTCATACTCTGAAATGTAAGGAGGAAACCATTAACAATTCACGATACTATTCCTACATTAATGGGTGGATAATTTTTTTTGTGGAGAGGTAAGGAAGGGTGTAGGTATACATTTCTTTTGGTTTAAATTATAGAAAATGTGTAATTTTTTAATGAATTTTACAAATTTCTGGAGGCATAAAACCGTATTAATGTCTTCATTTTCCACCCATTTTGCAATTAGCACAAACTAACTTTCGGGATGCTTTGAGTTTTTAAGGTCGAATTTATGTTTTATTAAAATAAAAATGTAGAATATACCTCACACAAATAGGAAGAGGGTAAAAGAAAAAAATAAGATTGATATATAATAACAAAATATGGCGAACTTAATTAAAAAAAACCTCATTACATTATTATGTTCAGAAGATATATTTCCGATTAGCTCATCTGACGACTCAATTTATGCCACTTTACATGTTCAGATTTAAAAGAAAATAGCTAAAACTTTAGTTTACACCATAACATGTTCAAATAGATGCTATCACTAAAATCGATCAGCCAAATGTTCAGTTTTATTCCGATCTTATGGTCATGTATTATTATGGAACATTTCTTAACATTTTATGACACATTTATATAAAATTAAATATATATATATATATATATATATATATTGTAATTTTACATTAGTTTTATTAGCATGTATACCCAGCTTAATGTAACTTAATATTTTTGTTAACTATGGCTCATGTCAAATATAAAATTCACCAGAGCCTTAATGATACAATTAAATAAATAATCACGTGTTAGATGGAAATAATTTAAATATAAATCAGATAAATTTTCATGGGAAAAAATTACTTTGTTATTGCAGTGTGTAATTAATTTAACCTTTTGATGGATTAGTTTACAAAATAAACATTATATTCTAGTATTTAGTAACTTGACTCTTTTATTTACACGTGATAAGTACTGTTTATCAATTAAAATTATCTAGATAGAGTAATTCGTTAAAATTCTATGAATATCAAACTAATTTAAATGAGCTCCAACCCATTAAAGTTATTAAAATTTAATTTTTACAATTTTAAGTGATATTTAATTGTAACTGCTGGATGTGATTTCCTGAGATAGAATTAATAGTTTATTAGTTTAGAAAAAAGTTTACATTTTACCCTTAGAGTCCTTTACTTAATTATGTTCATTGAATATAATATTTCCGCGAAGACATATCAGAAAATCAAAATAAAAATAAAAATTAATCTCGTAATGACATATTGTAATATTTTTTTTTAAAAAATCGAATAAATAAAAAAATTAGTTATCACACTTCTAAATCATCTTAAATTCTTAAAAAAAAGAAATGACATTTCTGAGAAACTCATAGTTAGTTTATGATCACATAAAATTTAAGTTCTTCACCTAGCCATTACTTACCATACAGTAATAGGTTAAATATTTAATAAGTCTTTTAGCCTGCAAATACGGAAAGTAACAGTTTCATTCTTATAAGTTGATAAGTTCATTAATAGTGGTTTGTGTCACGTTTTCTGCTTTAAGGTGCAGGTTCAAGTAGTAGGAAATCTCATTTTCTTCCAAAACAATAAAGTATATTCTGTGAAGAACGCTTCGTGTAGCTTTGGGTTATGTACATCACATCCTCCCGAAGATACAAGTTGCGAACCATATGTCAACTGCGTCAATCAGCTTTACATTTCCGTAATCAACGCCATAGGTGTGCCCAGACATTTCCATTAGGGGGGGCCCTGCTAAATTTTTAAATCAGAAGCTGAATTTAGAATGTTAAATAGCCTAAATACATTCACTCATTGACTTGATATTTTTGTGCAGTATAAACGAGATATGTTTACTAGTTAATATTTATATCCGTATAATTTTAACAATCCTGAATTTTTTTTTTTTTTTCCATAGACAATGTTTAAAGTGTACTTACACATTTTCCCCCCTCGAATTTCCAATAGCTTGGTCCAGATCTACCTTGAAATGAACTTCTTTTTAGTGAATACAAACACAGCAATTCAGACAACAGAACTTTAACAAACCTCTTAAAATATTTTTTTTTGCTTGGCCATTTTAAGGGACCTCGTGTTTTAAATAAACTAAGGCGGCTGTATTTCCAGAACGATAAAATGTTTAAAAATATTGTTAATTAGCACGCTGCAACACTGAAAAACAGTTTGAGTGTCACAGTGCCAGGAATATACGAATATTAACGAACGCATTAGAGAAAATGCCGATCTGAGTGATTACATTAGGGGGGGCCATGGCCTATGATCAACGCAGATTTTTATTTATTTTTTATCCTAAAGAACAGTGTCTCGCGTGGCTGCAGTCGCCTGGGTCAACGAAACCTTTCGAAAGATAATAATTAGAGGCAAGGCATTTTTTTTCGCGAAACAAAATTTCTGAATGCTTATTAGACTGCAACAAGGTATACCCACACCATAGGCTTCTTCCTTGTGATTGGCGGTCGTCTGCGAGAGAAGTCGTTGCCTTGTTCCTTGTTTGAGCGAGCCACTCAGGACGCGTTTGCTTCCGCACAGAATTACTGTGATTGGAGTTGTAACAATCGATACGTACCTGACAGAAACCTCACCCCGATCACGGATACAGAGACGACTCTTTAAGAGTTTTCAACTTTCAGCTAGTCTCGGAATCTTTTTCGCGAAACACGCATGATCCGTAACAATAATTCGCGTTAGCTTTAAGGGCGTTTATACTAACCCCTTATACCTTAAGGAGAGCCTTTTTTTTATTTTCTTCTTCGCCGAGGCGAAGTTCCTCTTCAGCTGTCGACCTGAATTTCTCCTGCCCTGAGGGGGGGCTTAACCCTCAAGCCCGAGAACCACAGGAAAACTGGATTAAAGCATTTAGCACGGACATCCCGGAAGAGGGACTAAGAGAGAGAAGGGGGTAGAAAGCTGAAGGAAGGCAAAAGGGGAAGGGGAAAGGAGAGTACAATACATGGCCGGCCATTAGAGACAAGGCAGGCGTGTTCTGCAAATCGCCCAGGCGTCTCCCGCTGAGAAGCCAGCCACCTTCCCTCTCAACCCCTCCTCTTAAGCACCCACAAAACCACATCCTCTTGTTCCCATATACAACCTCGCCCAACCAACCAACCGACCGACCAACCAATTTTCGCCCGTTTTCAACTTCGCGGACGTTAATTAACCTCTTTAATTGCCACCTCGTCCCCAATGCGTTGCCTACACATGCGCGCACCTTCTCGCTGTAAGCGGTGGGAGGAATTGTGGGCGTGTGTAAGTAGTAGTGGTGTTGGTGGTGGTGGAGGGGAGAAAACTCATCCCTTCCCCTTTACCCTTCTTTTGTCTTCAGCAGGAAATAGGACGATACCAGACGAACGGACAGGGTTAATAGAAGCTCATTGTTTTCGTTCATGCGCGATGGGTCTTTTCAGGGCGACGCCTTTTCGTGATAAGAAAATTGGAGGGGGGGGGGGGGGGTTGGGTTAAAGGGGGGGGGGGAAGGGGTGAGTCTGGGAAATGACTGCGAGTGTGGAAATGACTATCGCACACCGCGCATTACGCAAGGCGCGCACTTAATGCGGTCTGGTGGGCCCGTCTGGAAAATGGCCTATTGTTTAGTCGGTTACCGTTAAAGGGGAATGAAATAGGGGGTGAGGGGAAAGGGGTTGAGGGGCGGTGCAGGGGGTGGTAGGGGGGGAGGGAAAGGCAGATGTGTGGGAAAATGAGAAATACACGATTGCGGGAGCGCACTGAACCTTGGATGATGAGTTTTCCGGGGGGGAACGCGCATCGGAAGAACAGCCTGCTAGCGCTCGGAGGATTTCACGATGGAAGTTATTAGCCCGCGGTCTACTACATGCAATGCGTGGGATATTAACCGGTCCGTTTCCTATTAAAGTCAACCTTCTCATAATATAGTTACGAGAAAAAAAATGTGTCTACCATTAGGCCCGCACATTGGTGGTGAAAATTACAAAACAAATTTCTTACGGTGTGAAGGATTAGCGATCGTTGCAAATTCTGCTTAAGCCAGGCCAAATTTTGTAACATTTGTTTACGAATAATTATTTCCTAAATAAATTTTTTCTTTATTTTCGTTGTAGGAAATATTCAGTACCACAATAAATCTTTATCAAATTGTCCGGTGAAAGTGACAATTTATTAGTAGTTACACCCTTATATATTCGTGATAAAATTTGAACTTTCATAGAATTAATTTTTTGGATTTTTTTAATGTTTCACACAATTTGTTTTGTTATTGGCTGTGTTTGGTAAAATGTGTTTTCTAACTCTTGATTAGGCCAATAGGAATGCGGTTTTTAAAAAAATAATCCGAGAATATGCAGTTATTCTTTAAAGAAATATTATTAATAATCTTTGAAAGCGTCGTTCTTTTACCATTTTGAAATATTGCTTGAATGAGCCGACATGTAAAATAACTTTACCAATTTAGCTTTGTAATTTTTTTACAGCATGAAAATAAAAGCTACTGATTAGATATTTTGACACACAAATTAAAAAAGTAGAAAAATTTTCCAAAAGTGAAGAATGTTTGATTTTATTTTGAATTCGATTAACCAGATGGGTTATTAAGGATTTCGTAGCAAAAATTATAATATTATATTATAATATGAAAGTTTGTAGCCACAGTTTGTAATAAATAAGTGCAGAGTACGGATTGAAAACTACTGAACAAAATTTTCATAACGGGAAAACTACAATGGTTTTTGTATTCATAAATCTTATTTATTGGCTTATCAATTTATTTTTGGGAGACAGTTTAAAATGCACTATTTAAACAATGATTAAGGAATGTTAATCTAATAAGTATCTACCTACACACATTTTCCTTGTTACTGGAATTCGGAATGAAAAATAATTTATCATCCCTAACTAATTAAACTATTAACTGAATATGTCTTGTCAGTGTATTTCCGCTAACACAGTTTTTTTTAAACTATAGAATTTTTTTTTTCACTCAGTGACAGAATAATCATTCTAGAAGAATAATTTCGAGAAATCCGTGCTAGAAAACAAGGGAAGGATTCGATTAAACAACCGTGTCAGTATTTGCTGGGAGTGATCTCAAGAAATCTTGGAGAAAACCGAAACCAGGGTTTCGAAGCCGGATTCTCTGGGAAGCGGGTTCAGTGTCTAACCACCGAACCACTGTACTCGATGTGTTCTTCTTGCTTATTAAAAGGAAAAAAAAAAAAAACACATAATAAAAGCCATTTAAAACACTTGTTTTGTGCTACGCTAAATTACTGTCTGCATGACGTCGCTACACTATTTCGTTACTACACTTTTAATGTTGTTACGAGTGTGAAAAACAGGTCCAGAAAGGATGCTCAATTATTTATATACAATTTTTATTTATTGCCTATCGTAACTTCATAACCATTTAATTGTCTGTCCACAAGTTAATCACTCTTTCAAGTCCAAAATTTACTCCCCCAAAACCGAGTTCAGCTCGAGAGTGGCTCTCTGTACAGCTCGATCCTTAGAGCGCACCTCTGTACCAACACACTGCCTAGCTATACCCGCTCGTCCGCCGCACATACAACACAACACCGGGATGCTTCTGTCCCCGATGCACCAACCAGTCTTCGCTCACGAAGTCCGTCGCTGGTCATTCCCGCTATCGCTCACCAAGGGCAAGGGGTCACTCACCCTCTCTACCGCCAGCCTCTCCCACTCCCACACTACTCGCTGCAAACCAGCCTCCTTCTTAAATACCGGTCAGTTCCCGACGTGTCACGTCATCAGAATCTCCTGACTCTGTTGAACGTGTCGAATCCTCGAAAGACGCGCGTAGAATCTCTTGGCTCAATGGCAAAGCGCTGCTGGGGAAGGGGAAAAGGGGTTAACGAGACGCCGCTGTTAATCGGATTAGGCGCGTAACAGTAATGGACCTGCATTGTGCCCCAACTTCAGGTAGGCGCGCGGGACGACTGGCCAGCCTCGTCGTCAGGGTCTTCGTACATGCGCGTTTAATGTAGGCCTACTTAGGCATGGAAAGCTTATTTTATTTAAATCACAAACAGTGAAAAAATTTAACATTATTATTTAAATATTACAATAGTATAGATTTAAGTTGAAATTTATCAATGCAAAATATGAATCACTAAAAACCACGAACAGCAAAAAACACAACAAAAAACACTAGTTTGTTTGAACAATATTATATCTTTTTATTCTTATATCAGTGTCATATTTGTTTTCATCCCATGATTCAATATTTTATTTATTTTTATTGTTTAACTGACAATAAAAACAGGATTTTTCCCATTGTGTGCCAGCCTTATATCACGCCGAAGATAGATAAATAATGTTTTTTTTTTTTTTTTTTTTTTACATTTTATGGTAAGTACTAACGATTTAAATATTTTGTGGCGTCAGCAATTTTTGTTATTACATCTACCATGCTTCCAGCATTTATTGGATTGTCAAATGTACAATTTTATTTTCATTTTCACGTGTTTTGGGTAGAATAACTTTTAATATTTATTTTATGATGAAAATTATTGAAAATTATTTATTATTCCCATTGATAATAGCCGGATAGACGAGTAAACATAAGGGCAGCCCAGGTATGAAAGGCAACGACTTGTTTGTGCTAATGTGTGTGTAATGTTAGCTTTGTACCAGAACATGTTGCGAATCTCGATAGGCAATGACGTCAAACAAATGTTCCAGAGCGTTATAAATATCTTCGCTTGAGAAGAAACTTAAACTAGCACAGGTTTTCGTCTGGATTTGGAGTGATATGATCATAAAACTTGTGAAAAGGTTTACCCCCCTTCCCCTCCTCGTGAAAAAAAAAATAGTGAACGCCATACTAGTTTTAAAACTTCCCCCTTATCCATCCCCTCTTACCAAGCCCATCAGAAACCCGATCGAAAACCTTTCTAACGTTTTTTTCGACGGACCGTTATTTAATTTTATTTTTCCTCCTGCTCTGGGATTCCCTTTTTCCGCTACCCCCCTCCACCCCTCTTCGTCAATCGTCCAAAATACCGACCCGCGCACGTCCAATGGGGACTGCGTATGGCCGCGGCGTCCGTTGGGAGAAGATAATTGGCACGTGTCGAGAATATGTTTTCGTACCGACCATCATCGTCCAATAAGCAACGTTCCATTACGCCCCTTCCCCCCTCCACCCCTACAGGGTTACCCTTTCCCTACCACCACGATGACCCCCTTTTTTTTTATTCCTTCTCTTCAGCCAACATCCGCAGGAAACCATGCGACCGCGAAGCAAATTGCTCGGAAAAATAAAACTCTGCCCCCCCCCCCCTCCCTCACCCCTTCGGTCGGTAAATTTCCCCCTCCAACAACCCCCCCCCCTTTTTTTCCCCCGGTAGAATCCGACTCGAATGCGAATTAATGCACGTATATATGCCTAGCCTGGGCGGGTCGTGCTGTGTGTGTGTGTATGTGTGCTCGTATGCCGACGAAGACCGAAACAAATTTTTTTTTTTAAAGTCCGCGAGAATAAGCGAGCTGACTTCGAAAAACGATTCGCGGATGTGCGAATTATCGTCCGTTCGCCCCTTCTATTCCCCTCTCCACCCCACACTTTCCTCCCCTCCTCCCCTTCAAATATTTACTGCTGCATTTCGATGGAAATTCGCAGGAGCTCCCACATCCGCTTCGCGATGTTGCGAAACGAATGTTTAAACGATTAGGTTCGATTTTTTTTGTTATTGCTTACTGTGTGAATTTAATCTGAATTATTAAAAAAAGAGGGTTTGTCTGACTGTCGTGAAGCGCATATACGATGAGGCCAAGATATTTGGAAAGTAGAATGTTCAGGTTTTCACTTTTGTTTTGATTAAACTTATTTATAAAAAATTGAATTGGTTTTTTAATTTAACTAGACTTATTTTCAAATAATTTGCTAAGTAAGCAAAGGATTTTTTTTTACAGTATGACTAGTCAAATTGATCCCATTTTTTTTTTGCCGCGTAAGTCTCCCAAAATTTTTTTTCCCTTAAGAGAATAGCATGTTTGGTTTTATTTTGAATGGGTTTTAATGGTTTATACGATTGCGTAGCAAAAACCTTTAGTCACAGCATCTAATAACTTAGTGCGAGGTAAAAAAAAAAATACATACGTATTACACGAACAAGAAACTTTTTGAAATTTTTTAATCCTAACCTTAATTTACTGGCCTATCAACTGTTTTCAGCTTGACATTGAGTTATGTGAGAACATTTGCAAGTTGACATAACTAGTATGAAAAAAACAACATTACCTAAACTTAATGAAAACATTGTATAATCCGCTCTGTATGTCAACAATGATCGTATGGTCTGTCCCATGAACGGGTGAATTATATTGAGATGCAAAGGCATTAATCTGTCATTAAGCACTAATTATTTTATAAGATCAACTTCGTTTCCCCAAATAACTTGGCTAGTCAACCATTAAGTTTAAATGGAAAACTAAAAACCATGGTAAAAGTTACATGCCAAAATGTATACTATTTCGCGGGTTGCTTCAACGGGACCTAATTAAAAAATATACGTAATATTAACTTAAAACAATTAATGTTTTTCTTAACGGTCAATAGTTTTAACTTATTGTCTTAACTGATCTATTTCTTTTTAAACGTTAATGTGAAAACCAAAATCTAATTTTAACACTTTGTTTAACAAATGAATAATTTCAAATCGTAGAATTAATTTCGCAATAAAATTTGTGAAAATTAAAGTTTCAACGCAATAAAAAAGATACCTTACTTAGTGAACCTGATTAAAGAAATCTTATTTAATTAAAAAAATAACCCTGTACGCCATGTGAAACTCGTCTTTGTTAAAGATAGCGTCCGGAGTTAAATTCAAAAATACGGGGATTTGAACTATTTCTTCGGGAGAGAAGGCTCTTATAAAAAATAAAAAAATAAATTATTGCCGCAATTATCGTACTTTATACTGCCCCCTCCCGCAACCCCGTTTCACAGCAAAGGGTATATTAGCACAATGGCTAGAAAGAGGTCGTGGACTTAAAAGAGTTTAATCTCGGCTGTGGAAGCGGATGAGGTGTTTATAGTCGCTATAATACCATCGTGTAGATACTAAAAATTACCATGGGAATATTCGGCGAGGGGTGTTCAATGTGAGGGGGGGGGGGGGGGGGGGTTGCGCTGGCCACCAGAGAGGCAAAAATCCGTTGCGGTACGGGGCGCAGTTTATTGAATAATTTGCAGGGTTTATTGCGTTTGGCGAAGCGCGCCGCGCGCGTGCTGAAAGTTCAAATTGTTTCGGATGAAGCAGGGGTGTGCAAAGTAGTTGGCGGGACACCTGACTTCTGGTGAAAACCCCGGCTCGTAAACATAGTGGCTACGATTGTCTTTTTGCAATCACAAATTATTTCTTTATAACGAAGAACTAAACTTGTATAATTCGTCTGTTTGATTTGAGTTTATATAATTAACCAACGAATTATTCGGTTTGAAATAGAGGTAAAAATAGTTTAATGTACGTACGCTATTTATTACGAAAATTTATCAAAACATTTAGTAAATTATGATTTTTTTTCCAGACAGAACTTTGGGAACAATGAGAAACTTAAAAAAAAAATGATTGAATACAAGTACAAGCAAATGTTAAAAAAAAATAGAAATACTTTAGTTTCACAGAATTATACAAATATTTTATTTTATAACGTATATGGTGTAGAGTCCCAGTACACAACGTCCAAATTGCCTTTAATTTGCGTAGGCGTATTGGCCTTTCAAAATAAAATATTCAATGACAGCTAGATACTCAATTTTTCATTTTCACATTAACATGCGCATCGACTCAAGCAAACGACTGTTAAAAAATCAATTGCATGTCCAAAATGGCTGAAATTTTCAGAGAGTAGGAACATTCCAAAGCATTAGCAAACATTACCCAATTTATGCTGATGAGTGCTGCCATCTTCATATTGAGGTCGGAAACTTTTTCAGACAACACTCGTACAAAAAAATTCAAATAATTTTAATATTTATTTCATATAACCCCCTTCTCTAGGGAATACAATTTTAATGATTTATTTTACGATGACTAGGCCACTACATCTACGTATCAACTGACATCTATCTCTGTTGTTTTATCACTCATTTGTCACGCGAGTTAAGTCTAAACTTGAGCACATATATTAAAAGAACAAATGTAAAATTTTTCCGTTGCACATTAAAATCTTATGGCATTGGCTATGAATAGTGTAATATAACGCAAAGGATCCTTATGGACTGTTAACGTTTCTACGACCTGAACTTTAGCGGGGCAAGTATGTTGGCGGGGAATGGTGGGACACGTGACATTTCTCCCAGAATTTTTCCGCATCCTACGTGAACTTATGAAACGCGTTTTTACGGCCGTTAGCGCTCAATTTCCGACGCGGGAGTGGAGAGAGAGGAGGATAAAAAAAAAATAATATTAGGTACCCATTTACCGTTGTTTGATACGTTACACGGACGCGTGTCGAGTGCGAACGCGAAAAGTCGGGCGATGAGAGAAACGGCGAATTTCTAAAAAAAAACGTTTACAGTGGCGAATATTACACGTTCTCTCTTCATTTTTTTTTTGCCTTCTCCCGTTCTCCATTTCCAGCCATCTCTCTAGTTCCTTGTCACCCACCGCCCACGAGCAAGGCTGTGTCGAGTACCTATGCCTCTTCGAACCCACGTCAAGGACGTAATGAAATTTTTTTTCCCCTTCATGCATGATTACGTCCTCAGTTTTCTTTTAGATTACGTCGCGAGGCACGTTTACCCGAACATGTCTTCGTGCGTGTGTGTGTGTGTGTGTAGCCGAGATGAAGTGGAGCGTGGGGGAAAGAAGGAAGGAAAAAAAAAACTATAATAATTACTTCGTTTTGCTACCGTGAAGTGGTTCTTTCTTTTTTATTATTTTTATTATTCTTTGCTTCAACGGATATTCGGTCGCACACGTCAAAGAGAGCCGATTTCAAAGCTACGCCGTGATGAAATGTTCTTAAATTTGCCAAGCTGATGTGCGAGGGTTATTGCAGTAACAAACGTAAAGGTATTTCAAACTAATAAGTGTTTGAGAAAAAAAAATCCTAGGAAATGTATAAGTACCATAGTTAGGAACGGTAAAATTGTTCATTAATTTTTTTTTGTGTTTTAATTGGAAGCTTAAGACGGGTATCAAGATAAACTTAACCTAATATTGCGCGTGGAAACGCACGACGAATCAATGATTTACGAGGGATTTGAAACCGGATACTCCGTAACGAAGTTGGAGTTTCAAGTCCGTCAGGCAACATATTTTATTATTATTTAAAGAAAAAAATGTATTATACTCAAGCCACTTTTTTTCATAGGGTCTCGAAGACGGTAGACTAGACCGAATTCCCTCGGGAGTGCCTGAGACAGCTGACAGCTTTCATTTACATCCAGCCTCTGCTGAAACGCAGGTGAGGAACGAAGTTCTTCTGGCGTCTGGGTTGGAGGCTAGAATACCAGCTGAAGCCGGAATTGCAATAGCTAGAGACCTGCAAAATTCGCGGATTCATTCGGTGATAGGCTAGAATTCAAACACATATACCTCTTAGATAATTTTGCTATTGGCTTACTGTTCATCTGGACGAATCTCAACCATTTATAAACCCTCAACCAAAGAAGGATCGAATCACAGACAAACCAGCTGAGACGACTTACAAGTCGGCAGCCAATGAACTTGCGTTATTTTCCCGAGTGGACAGGGGTATGTGCAGTCTATCCTGAAGGCCATCGAAACCGCGAATTTTGCAGGTCTCTAGCAATAGCCCGTCTCCTACGTCCGTCATCAGTCCGTTGATCACGCGACTCGCGGACCAATCAGAGGGCCCGAAAAATTTAAATCGGCCCATAAGTCTTAAGTTTGTCAAAATCATACTTTATCGTGATTAAGGATGGAATTTTTATCTGTGTTTTGGTTGCGCCAGTCAGTGGTTACCAGGATACAGGCATAAGGGTTTTGTATTATTTGTTCGCTTCTCTAGTCATTTTTTACCAGGGTACAACATACTTGTGGGTGTTGTATTATTTGTTCGCTCAGGTGCTTTTCCCAAGAACATTGCGGCCGTTGAAACTAACGTCCAAATAATTCATACGTGACTCTGAATTATTATAATATATGTAACATCTTAGCTCTCGGTGTACGGCAGATAGTAGAAATAATTTCGTGAATGGAACGGAAATCGCATGGAACGGAAATGTGTAACCACAGTGCAGCCATCTGTGGCGGATGGCGTGGACCAATGTTCACAAAGCCAAAGGTAAACATTATAGTATTAAGTGTTTCATGAATTTGAACAATATGGTCAGTATTTTAATAAAATTCCTTGTCGAAAATAAGGTCAAAAGCGAAGTTTTAGTATTTTTTAAAAAATCTTTTCGCTTTATTTTGAGCCGTTTTATTATATAGTTTTAAATTTCGTTTTGCCAATGGAATGATTCGATAGTCAGCGTAGCTGCTCCGTTATCGAATTCTAGCGGCCGGTTCGGAAACTACGTGTAATTCGCTTCAAGAAATGCGGTTGGAAACACAATTTTCGTATATTTATCACGCTCGGCATTATTTTAAAAGAATTCTCAGTTAAATTTCGTATCTATACGAGTTTCGTATTATAAGTATATATGCAACATGAGGACATGAGTTTGCTCGTTACCAGGTTAGATGTCACACGTCACTAGCGAGTAATGAAAGACACGCTGATTAAAAAAAATGGTTTTGATGACATCTACATGATTATAACTGCCCCTTGTTTTCCAGACGGAGATTCTAATTCATGTAAAATAACCATCATCATAAGTTTCCAAGCACAATTTCCGTGTTGTTTTGAGTAGAACAATACGACGATGGTAATTTCGAATACGTGACATCATGCCGTCTCATGACAATTTTCTGACTCCATGCTTGCAACAGACAAACGCACCATAAAACTAATCCAAACCAACCTTTCAGTTTAGTTTCGATAACCTGACCTAACCTACCCTCCCACATAAAAAAACGACTATTTATTACATAAACCTAACCTGACCTAACATAACCTAACATTTTACTTCGGTTAGCTTCGGAACTGTTCGGGTTGCCGTGGCTTTCATTCCTGTGCACTGTGGGGTATCATTCGTTGCAGCAGGGCCGGATTTAGAGGTCTGGAGGCCTCGGGGCAACAGAGGAGCGGAGGCCCCCTGGCCCCAAATAAAATGAACAATTTTTTTCAGTCGAGTTTTCTAATAAATAATTTATTGTGAAATCAAGTAGATTCTCTTAGTATTAAAAAAAACATACATAAATATAATCGGAGACAAGAATGATATGAAATTAAATTTTAGTGTTAATGAATATTTCTGTTAATATTTAACAATAATGTAATCAAGGTAAAACAGCAAAAAAAGAATATAAAAGCAAAATATGTTTACTTGTGTTACTTGTCGGAATTTGAAAGATTTTTTTTCCGAAGTCTCTATTGTGGTTTGTGGGGGCCCTCCGTTTGTGGAGGCCCCGGGGCTTACGCCCCGGTTGCCCTCCCCTAAATCCGGCCCTGCGTTGCAGTCAACAGCGCGACTCGCAAGCGGAATGTCTGAACGCAAGAACGCAATTAAAAGTGGAAATTACGCCAAGTTTCCGAAGCAGTAAATTTTCTCACCGGACGCGACGTTCATCACGCGGCGGAGGGGTGACACCGAATTCATTATCCGCTCCCATCTGCTGGGTTCTGTTGTACTGCGACTCTGGCGTTTCAACCGACGCGCATTTGCGTCACGTGAGCTGAAAAGAACGCGAGAGACGTATTTCAACGAATACAGAGCGGAGTCTGAATTCGACCGAAGACTTTGGCTGCATGTTGATCATCAAAAATTAAAGTTGAAAACATTTATACCTCTCTTATGGTCTAATGTTTTCTTCCCAAGGCGGGCTATGCGTCTTTGAAGTTGGAACCGAACAGTTTTTTTTACAAGTAAAAAAAAAAAAAAAGATTGAACACTGTAAGGTTGGGGTAGCGGTTTATATAAAAAAATATATACTACACAAACTCTGAAAAAGCAGAATGATTTAATTGAAATAATTGGGTTGGTACCATGTTTCTAACTTGTTGTAATCCCACATTTATTTCAAAGAGAATTTTGTATGACAGCTACACGTTTTCGGTGGCTTTTGAAATTCGTTCACTTAAACATTCATTAAGACGCCCTCTATATTATTTGTAATAAAAAAAAAAAAGGAGTTCAGCTCCAACTTCAAAGACGTATAGCAGCTTTGCGAAGTAATTTAGATCACTAGACGTAATATGTTTTTAAAATTATTATTTTCGTGATTATCCTGCAGTCGTAGTTTGTCTATCGATGTCAGTCCCAACCTGTATACAGACGTGGCAAACTTAATGTAAAATATGTATAGGTGCATTCGAATCCAGACAATTTTGAATTAATGTTAAATATTTTCTTTTTTAGTTAAAAGAATGTTTAAATATGAAACAATTTGCCCCATGTTGTCAGATGAACCGGTGTACTACACGATACTAGAGATTGTTGAAAAACATAATGAATTGATTTCAGAATCGATTATTTTTTGTAATATCGATTCCATAATATTTTATATTACAAAATTTAACAATCGATTACATAATTATCTGTCTCAAATCGACTATAAAAAAAATCAGTTTCGATGCTATATATATATTCTTTAGTGTAAAGCTTCCATTATTTTATTTTGAAAAAAAAAAAAAAAAAAAAAAACAATTATACAGTTTGAAAATTTGTTTCTTGCGAGCAAGCATCAGTTAGTTTCCAAACGAAGAAAATTAACTCAGCTGCAGCGCCCGTGTTTTAAATTTATTGGCTTTGTGGGACGTTAGCGTTTCCGACCTATCAGGCCCCGCAGAATATCCCCGGAAAAGTTAAAACGTTATATATATATATATATATATATATATATATATATATATATGTGTGTATATCCGTGGCGGAGTTCCGCGAGGCCTGACGGCAATCAAATAGCGCATTCCTCTCCCTCGTGGGAAATCACCCCGGGTGCCACCTGAATCCGTTACGACGTGAATTATGCCCCGTGGGGAAGGTGGCGGGGGGGGGGGGGGGAGGGGAGAAGGGGTTAAAGAGTTGGAAGTGGGAGGGAGAAGTGGAAGGCAGGGTTGCCATTGGTCACGCCGTGCGTCGGAGAAGCTGCTCGTGTGGCAACAGTGTGGTCCAGGAAAACAAGCGTCACGCGTCCGACGGCACTGCTTACGCAATTGCGTGTGCACGTTACGGAAAGTCAGGGGAATTCACTTCTTGTAACCCTTGTGGAAGTCATAAAAATTCTTCAGTAGATGCGAGGGCTTCTCAATGGGTATCACAGATGTAAATATATTTAAGGGGAAAAAAATATTAAAAATTTTTTCATTCAAAAGGGAGCTAGAAAAGTACTGGAAAATTAATAAATTTTCAGCGATAAAAGAGATGCCCCTGATAATTAACACCTTATATATGAAAAAAAAATCTTTATTATTCTGATAGCAAATTAAAGCGTAGTAAAATTGGAATTTTTTTTTTTTACAAATTTACCAACATTAGGGGCTCCTCGTTCAATTGTAGCTAATACAAAATGTTAAAAGGAGTTTTTTTTTAAGAGAATTTTCACATTTTTTCTAGAAAATGAGTAATGAATGTTTTTAAGTTCTGTAGGCTTAAATAAGCCTATTTAAAGGTTAGCATGGCTCTGGCAGGAACGTAAATTTTATTTGTTTTTAAAAGGGTATCAGTCATAGAAGAATGTCTTATTTCCGAAAGTAATCTTTTTCCAAAACAACTGAAATATTTTAAGTAAAGACATGCCCATATAAAAATGTAAATCTAGACTCTCAAACCCAGAAAACCTTTTTTTTTACCTCAATTGGTCATATGCTCAATTTAAGGTCCTAACTCGTGAGATCGAATACGATTTTGGCTAATTCCTCTTAGAAAACATCCCCAAGCTAATACATTTTTTTTGGTGGGCAAATATTAGCTTTGGAGAAAAAAAAAATTCCCAATAATTTTTCAGATGTTTTTTTTTTGAACTGAAAGTACTCCATTTCACACTTAACGTTCAATGCCTGCCTTAGAATACAACACGAGATGTGGGTTAGTGCTTTCTCTATACAACTCATCCTCATTTTACAGAGATCGCTACGAAACAAACAAAACTTTTTTTTCCCCCAGACTTTCGGAGGTAGACGTGTACCCTCAACGCATTTCAAGAGGTATTTAACTAAGCTGTAACATTTGGTGCACGTAACCGAATGCTCGGCTTGTGTTTCTAAAGAGAAGTTTAGAGCAGTTATTTTTACCTTTCATTTTTTTTTTTTTTTTAACCATTTCTCTGTTCTTCCTCGCTTAGGCATTGTTTGTCCAAAGTTTTTCTGACGGAGGAGGGGAAGGGGGTCGTAATTACGTCGAAGGGATTCCAAGCGTAAAATAAACACGAATGCGTAATCACTTAAACGAATCCGCCGGTACACGTAACAGTCCATGTGGAGAAGGTAAAACTTCTCTCTCTCTCTCTCTCTCTCTCTCTCTCTCTCTCTCTTACTTCTTTACTATCACCACTCCCCACCCCATCCCTATCCTGGTATCCTGCGTTAATGCAATTTCCTAACAAGACATTCTTGTGAAGAGTGAAGCGAGAGCGAGAGAGTGAGAGTGAGAGAGAGAGAGAGAGAGAGTGAGAGAGAGAGAGAGAGAGACGAAAAACCATCCGCTCTTGCTGCAAGAGAAGTGTATCTCATTTACCATGAGCTCCGTCTACTCTGTATGATCCCGTTCGTAAGAAAAAAAAAAAGCTTATGCGATTAAAAGAGTTTATAATTAAATAGGTATAATACGGCTCTAATTTTATTTATTTTTTTGATAAAAAAAAACTTTAATTACTCACGGAAAACTTAGCTGATACTTCAAGCATAAAAAAAAAGCGACGTGTTATTATTTTGTGCGAATAAGCGTTAGGGTATTAAGTGTGTAACAGGTTTTAAGAGCTTTTTCTATTTTACGTATGGATCCATGCACAAATTCGTGAACATTTTTTGAAGGTGCAACAGATTATTACTAAGCTAAAAACAAGTTATGACTCTTTTTATTCACGTAGAGTAAGTATTAAAAAATAAAGGGATAATACTAAACGAAAATTTTGGAAAACTTCGTATACTTAAACGAGCAAAATAAGCATGTGATAATATTTTCTTTGCATATTTTTACAATATTTTCTTTTTGTGCTGTCATCATTTGTGGGAGTTTTTTCGTTCTATTGGTCCATTTTTCCTTGTTTTTCTTTGTTTGTTGACCATATTTCTGTTATGGAATATTATGTGGTGTTTATATCCTGTTGCTTAATTTGTGTTTTTGTCTTTTGGGTATTTTTTAGTTTTCTTCTACAGACATACATGTACTTAGCAATGGCGTATGTCTAAAAGCTTACATCAAGTCATGCACTCCCATTGCACAAATCTTTCAAAGATAATATTTTCTTTGCAGTATTCAATATATGTACCAGACACCATCTTTTAGTCAAGAAACATGACTGTTAAATAAAAACAAAACTATTCTAGACACAGTAGGTACTTAGCAAACCTTTATCACAGTGCCGGATAACATGGCTCAGATAACGAATGAAACAAAATCCGACTAAAATTCGAAATTTTCGAAATGCAAGCAATAATTTCGTTAGCTTGTACTGAAAAGAATGTAGGATAGCCGCAAAAGACTTAAGTTCAGAACAGTATTTTGACATGTCCATCGTGACTGCTACTCTCGGGTTCCGGGAAAGCGCAATATGGGTGAATGACTACCCGAATAAACGAACGATTATGGAATGAATGTAGAATGAATTGAGTCCTAACTTCTGGTTGATCTCGTGATCGATAGAGATCGATAAAAAGCGGAAGCTATGAGATGGCGCGTCGATGGAGTGCACAGAGCTGAGAAGGGGAAAAAAAACTGGTAGACGGAAACGTCAACCACGTTTCCAAATAACGAAAAATTAATGTTCGAACCCACTGGGAATATTTTTATGTATGTATATGTATGCATATATATTTATGTCAATATTTATGTATAAAACATATATATGAATAGATTTATATATGTATATATGTATGTGTTTATGTCACCACTCAACTACCATGTGAACGGCTACCGAGTATACTATAGTTAGCAACAATTTGTATACACTGTTAAAATTCAACTACCATTTGAACGGCTACCGAGTATACTATAGTTAGCAACAATTTGTATACACTGTTAAAATTTTTCACCTTTAATTTACGAAGAATTCTGATTACAAATTATCCAGGAATCTTCGTAAACGTACGGACGCTGAGTTCACTTAGTTTGAACATGAATCCAAAATAATATTTTTGGTACATTAACAAAACGTAAAAAAAAAAAAAAAAAAAAAAAAATGGGTGCTTGTACTAAGGTACGCGCGTGAGAAGTTATACTTCTTTGGCATAATTAAAAATAGTTTTTAATTGCATGCAAAAATAGTGCGTGGAGTTCCTCCGCGCGGAAGAAGTGAAACTTCGTAATGTGGAAATGAAAATAGGAAGGGGTGGAAATTGATTTTTAGTGAAATCATATTGTATCAAATCAAACTAAAAAAATAAAGGAAATAAATTTGTAACGATTCATAAATTGATTTTCAGAAAGAGAGAGAGAGAGAGAGAGAGAGAGAGAGAGAGAGAGAGAGACCTATTGAATGTCTATAAAACTAACTTTTTTATGAGAGCAGATTTTCATGAAATAAATCATGAAATCATTCAACGATAAAAGCTGTTTATTTAATTAAGCGGACGGGTTCGCCCCAAGGAGAAAATTGACGCGGCGAGACCTCGTGGACATAGAGAAATGACACACACTCACTATTTATGTGTCCATGAAACATGATTTTTTTCTGTAATTTAAATTGTAATATACAAAAAGGGTATTTAAAATTGAAACAAATATGGCGACACTACAAACTGTCAGGATTTTAATTTTTTTCTTACTCTCTACTTAGTTCCTTACAATAGCATTCACTCTCGCTCTATATCTTTCTATTCCCCCTCCCCAGGAGCGTTAAACGTTTAACGCAACCTTGTTGGAAGTCGCATTAGAAATATAACTTTAAAAAAAAAACTGGTCAAGTCTACAGTAGAAATACCCGTATTTTCTCCATGTGCGTGTTTACCTTTGTTAAGAACGAAAAATACAACTCGGGAAGTCGAAATACGGCGTAGTTTATACGAAGATTCCATTATTTGAAAATACGAAAAACGATTCGTTTATTTGAGTTGAATTCTTCTTTGAAAAGTCCGTATTTTAGTGTAATTTCCAAATGTATAAGTAGCTAGTGGGCTATAAGCAAAATTATTCTTTTCGCCCTCTATTGTACAATCCCAGTTGAAAAAAAACATGAAACAGAAAATTAATCACTTTTTCGGTTCTGGGTGAAGGCCGCGCCCATGGAAGTGACTGCGTGCCCGACGTTTCGACACACCTTGTTTGCAGACATCTTTGAGGGCGATCAACAACTGAAGTTCTGGTGTTCTGTCACAGGATTTATTTATGTAGGGGCCGTTCAGGGACGTCGCCAGAAACCATAAGCCAAGAAGAATTTAGTGACTTTTGCCACTAAATTCTATGATGTAAACACCAAAATAGTAATTGCAATAAAATATCATTTAATTTTTTTTACGAACACGTTAATTCAAGCTTTGTACAGTAGATACACGTGAAGATTAAACTTATATACCAGTAATAGTAAAAAAAAATTGAACTATCATTGGTATTTAAAATAAGTAAACATAAGCTATGAGAATATTGTACTATATATTTCTAGAATACTAGAGATAAAATTATAATCAGTCTTATGCACGATTCCACACTCTTACATAAGCCAATTGCCTTGAGATTTTCCGTTTTTCCCTTGATCCAACATTTTATTTTCACATCAGCTTATTACAATTAAATTTTTTTTATAATAAAAAACACATTATATACTGTTGGAGGTAAATGATCTAACACAAAGCATGAATTCTCGGGTAAGAATCCGAACCCAGTATTGCTGAGAAGACGATTTTTTCTAGTGATAAGAGATGTTTCATGTAAATAATGTACAAATTCACAATTACCTGCAATTTCGCACGAATATTTACAAAAAAAAAAAAAAACTAAAAGTCAGTCATGGGGACTGTCGACAGAAGTGAAAATTAAAAATTTTGTTTTTAAATGTGTAATATGAAATCATTTCTACGTCAAATGTACACAAGAAAATGATTTTAGTATTATACCTATCACTAGCATGTCGGTGACGTGAACCCATAAGTTTTGCCCCTACCAATAACAACTTTAAAACTAGAAGAAATGAAGTTTTTTTCATTGAAGAATAAAAAATTATTTACTTAAATCTACAAATAATCAACATTATCTCTAATAAATCAATAACCTGACTTTCAATAAATTCACATCCTAAATAAATAAACAAAATAAAAAATTCATAACCTCAACTTAACTACCTACTAAAAAATATCCAATACTCGCAATATGTACTACACAATAACGTTAAAATTTCCTTGGAAAATAAAGATAAAAATTAAAAACTTGTATCTTCAAAAATAGAATAAATTAAGTTTTAACCTGGAAATATATTTAAAAAAAATTAACACGTCACGTGACCATGTCGATTACGACTTACATGAATTTACTCCCTATCCAAACCTTCCTATAGAAGCTTTCACTTCAAAAATTACAGTGTATCGTGGAAACTGGGTTGCACTGGCGGGAAGTTTAAATACTCGGCTGTGTTACTGTTGCTAATTGCGATGCTAATTACCAGGGAGATAAAGCTAGCCGCAGAACGCGCACCTCGTTGAATCATTGGGATGATTAGGGAGGCGGAAGTACGTAGTGTTATTGGAGAGGGAGGAGGGGGAGGGGGTGGATATAGCTTTCACACGCAGTGCATAAGAAGCGCTATTACCAGGCACTTGAAACCTAATCCTCTCCCTTCCCCAATCCTTCTCCCGGAAGATAATCCAATTTTACGACGCCAATCGTTTAACGTAGAATGATAAAAAAAAGACCTCTCTCTCTCTCATATATTTTTATCATCAACTGGTCTCCCCTTTATCGTACCTGCCCAAATGTTCCCGGTGGAAAAATTTTTTTTTCCTCTCTCTTTCCACCGCGGGAAACCTGAGGTCGTTAGAAGCCTAATGGCATTTTCAAACAAATTGTCCGTGAAGAAAATTCTAATTAGTGTGATAGTAACAGCGGGCCGTTACAGCTGGCGGGTTTATATCTTGGAAAATCAGTTACACCTGTGTGCAACAGTCGTGTATGTCACAGTACCGTCGTGCAACTCGCAGAACAGACGTTTTATTTCGAATTGTTGAGAATGCATGTTCATGTATTCCATATGCACACTCACGAATGAAATCGCAAAAAAAAAGTTTAAAAACTGCCGTAGCAGCTATATGGACGGTGTTATGTAAAAGTGAGTTAACCAACATAAGTGACAAAATGAGTTACTTATATATGTAGCTGTGTAGGTAAAATAACAATTTATATTAAGCACAAAAAAAAATATTTAACCGACATTACATTTTACTGTGCCATCTAGCGGCCAATTATTCAACCCACTGCCACAAAAACGGCCATTGTGTGTTAAACTTTCTAGCTCAATTTACTCAGTTATAAATATTTGTGGGTTGACCCATTTTTACACAACACCGTCCATATCTACTATAGAATAATTTAATTAGCAGACAAAAACTTTTTAAAATAAATAAAATAAAACGGCTCCGATACAAGCGTAAAAGAGTTAGAAAAAATATACAAAATCCCGGTTTTGGACCTGATTTTCGACATGAAATTTTTATTAAATTACTGCCCATATTTGTTGAAATTCACTAGACAGATGATGTTACGAAGTTTCCCTTTTGTCTTTGTGAACTTTAGGTTCGCGCCTGTCCGCCACAGATGGCAGCGCCGTGGTTTGTTACACACTTCCGTTCCGTTCACGAGATCACACTACTGCAGAATATAACCGCGGATGGCTTCGCCCCAATCGCCCGGCGAGACAACGCGACGTGAGGTTCGAGGAGGACAGTCGGGTTGGGTGGGGGGGGGGGGGGGGGGGAAGGGAAGAGAAGCAGAACGATTTCGAGAACTCGTCGACGGTTTTACCCCTTGTGTGAAGGGGTTGGTTGGAGGGTGGAGAGTGAAGAAGGGGGGAAGGTTGGGCTGCTGAATACTAATGCGGTCTTTTCCTCCCCACGCGCAACCTGCGAATCGCAGCGTCGACGGCGAGAAAGGAAACCCGGGTAGGCAAGAGTATTTTTTTTTTTTAAGGGCGCGAAAGAGCAGCCAAGGGCGTGTGCTTCCGCGACAGTGCCGTCTGTGAACACACACTCTCTCTCTCTCTCTCTCTCTCTCTCTCTCTCTCTCACACACTCACCCTCTCACTCGGGGAGCTTTAATCAAACTCCCATGCAAATGACGAGCTTTGATTCCTCCTGCTCCTTTGCCCTTGCACTCCAGATGCAAGGACACTTCTCCCACACCACTCCACCCCCTCCCCTCCCCCTAAACCAAAGACCATCCACAAACCAAGTGTCCGCGCGCGAACCGACCAACTCACGGTGTGATGTACCGACCACAGCACTCCCCTGCAAAAAATTTTTTTTTTCTCCCCATTTTAATGATACGTCACGGCAAGGCATAAGGTATTTTTACTTCGGATGCTCGTCCACATCAAAACTTGTTTCGGTGAGAAACTTTGCAGTCACAGTCCAGGGGTTCCCAAACCTTTTTTTCAGTTCGTGGCGCACTTACAATTTTAGTATTTTGTAGCGGTGTCCTACCTGGTCTAAATACGCGTACAATGACAAAAAAATATAATGAAGTAATTTTTTTATGACACTAGGCAAGAAATAAAAAAACTACAATATGATGCTCACATACCACAATCTGAGGCTCCCATAGGTATAGTATATCCTACTTATATTAGAATTGACAAACAAGAATATATTATTATTATTAATAATGTTCGCAGGCTTTCACGGCCATTGTCTGAAATAGCTTGGCTTCTGGGTTGTAGCCGTGTCCTTGGCAAATAATTCACCAGACGTTTCGGTCGACATTGCAGTCGCCATCATCAGGGAGCAATTACCTACCAACTGCTCCCTGATGATGGCGACTGCAATGTCGACCGAAACGGTTGGTGAATTATTTGCCGAGGACACGGCTACATCCCAGAAGCTAAGCTATTTCATATGTTATTATTGCAGAAAAAAATACTAAAAAAGATTCAGTGCCAAGTTAATCAATGCAGTAACGTGTCCCACGCTTCGCCAGCGCTAATTGGCGCGAGTTTCCCATGTTGTCGTATTAAGATATTTGGTTCAGCGCATGTGCACGTTGTGAATCAGCTGATCAGAGATAATCATTTTTGTAGCGCATTTCGGAGGCTCCAGGCCACGCAAACCAAATCAGCTCGATTCAGTGGTTCACGGCCGCTGCACGCACGGGCTGTTGTTAGTTAGGCAGGGGTGCAAACCTACAAAACTGAGATGTGCGATCTCATTTCCGAGTGCAACCCTTAACTTTAGCACCGGCGAACGCAGCGGTTGGTGCTGTGCAGCGCGCGCGCGATTTGAATCGTTTTGTTACGTAATGAGTGGAAACGAACAAGTTCGTAATACGTCACTGATTGGCCGCACGCAAGGTTGATCTTAATTAATCTGAGGCTGAGGAGAGTAATTTCATACAACTCTTCTGCAAGTAATCGAAAAAAAGGATTCGCGACTGCTAAATAATTCAACATTTGCGAACAGGGAAGTCAGCGGATGTTTTGGTACGACACTTCTTGGGAGCTAATTATCCAGTTACAAATCTTGGTAAATTAAATCGAAGGAAAAGATGGTCAAAATGAAACATATTAGACTAGATTTGTCAGATTAAAAAAAATATCTAATTTGAGCATAGTACCCAATGGTTTTTGTTTCCAATCACAAAAAAAATATCAGGAAAAAATAGATTGTAGACTATTTCAACGCGAGTGGCAAAGAGACATTACGAGCACAGCATGTCATCATACGATGTTTTGCCAATGCTGAAGGTCATCGATCGAATCTTGAAAGAGTTTAGTCGGACTGGTCCGAAGTTTCTTGCCTTCGAAGTGATCCACTTAGAAACTTAGAAACACACAACTTCAAAACATTCATATCTTAAATTCTTGAAAAAATTCATATAACTTAGAACTTTCATAACCTTTAAAAACGTAACTTAGAAACGTCGCAACTTAGAAAATCATAACGTAGGATTATCATAACTTGGATCTGTCATAAATTAGAAACATACACAGCCAAACCACATAACTTAGAATAGCCATGACTTAGAAACACACAAATTAGAGCTGTAATAACTTAGGAACACAATGTAGAACTGTAACAACACACAACGCAAAACCAAATAAATTAGAATCATCATAACTTAGAAATACACGATTTAGAACTTTCATAACTTATAAACCTAACTTAGAAATGCCATAACTTAGTACCACGTAACTTAGAAACACAAAACGCCAAATCACACAACTTAGAACCATCGCAACTTAGAAACATAACTTAGAAATACACGACCCCAAACCACATAACTTAGAAACACGCAGCTTAGAACATTCATAACTTAGAAAATTCTATCATATATGTTTCTAATTTACGACAGCACCTCGTCTCCGAAGAGACTTAGCGATTTGCGTTCCGAGGGTTTGTCGTGAAGGTACGTCTCAAGCTGTCTCCCGGAGACATTCAAGCGCCAGGCACGCACGGGGGGGAAAAGACGAGCTGCTACGCAAATAACAAAACGCCGAATTCTTCAGCGGAAAGTGTCTAGTCGTGTTTGGTCTGGCGATAGATCGTTATGCCGCCAAAATCCACGCTCCATTCGTAATACTAAGCAAACCGTTGAAAGGGTGAAGTAAAGGGAAGGGAAATGAAGGTCGGGAGGGGGAAGGGGGGGAAGTTACTGAAGACCGTGGCTATATATGAGGTATATTTACCTCTCAAATATTTGTGCTTTTACTCGGCGAAGGAGGCCTCGTTCGAGGACGGGAGGAGAAGGGGTAACTTTGCAATTCAGAAGAGCGAGAGTGATAGAGGGGGACAGAGAGAGAAAGAGAGAGAGAGAGGCCGTCAAGTGATTGAGAATGGGAAGAGGTGGGTCTCGTCAGTGGCTGGTTTCGGCCCTAAATGGAGGGTTGAGCAGGGTAGGTGATGCGAGGTGGGGGTGATGGGAAGGACGGTTGGGAGGGGGGGGAGGAGGAGGTGATGAATACCAAGTGGCCACCTCATGAGTCCTGAAATACAGACCCCCTTCCCCACCCTTCCCCCTTTTCGTCCCGCTTCCAACGGCCAACTTCCTCGACAGTCAACAGTCGCAAAACGCAAGGCTGAATGAAGGGCACTCGGTAGTTTATGTAGCAACATCGATGAACTCGTCACTACAAAATAAATATATAAATATATATTCCAGCTAATCTATATCCCTCACAAATGCTTAAATAGCAAATCTCTTTATTTTTGTGGATAAGGTACGTATTTTCGTAAAAGTAGTGTAACTATTTTATCATGTTATTATTGCAAAAAAAAAAAAAATTGAAAATACCCTTGCCCAAAACTGCATTCATAAATAACGAAGTTGTTTATTGCCAATCGATTATAATTGAAATATCTTTAAAAAATTCCAACTTAGAACTCATGGCGGATAAAATGTTTTTTTCTTTTTCTCTCTCTTCGTGAACTTAGAAAGTAAGATCATGTGCGTTTAGGGTTTCGTATTTCTCATTGCCATCAACGAAATGATGAAAATCACTTGGACCGAGGTAATGAAAGTGAACATTCTGATACGTGCTGGGTTTACAAAACACCAAATAGGTTGCAATTCTGCTTAGTCTTACAGAAAATTGCTTAAGAGAAAAATTGGCGTTGAGGACTACGTTCTATTACGCAAAAAAAAAAAAAACACACACATATACACATAATAAATCATTAAGAACACTATTTTCCAAATCGAAAACACTTTTCATGTCAGAATCAAAGACGGCGTAATCAAAGGTGGCTGCCGTGACGTTCCAATGGTATTATTAGCTTTGAATATATATACTGTATAGAACTCGCGAGTGGATAGGATTTACTCTAAGTTTTTCAGGAGCGTATGATGAGCAGCTTGGGAACTTCACCGCTGCAAGGCGCTGCCGTAACGCCCTGTATCGTCTTAGGTTGTTGTTTACACGTTAGAGCGCAGCACTGTCGCCCGCTGTCATTCCCCGCACCCCCCCACCAATCATTCACTGGAGCTCAAGGTCGTTCAACGGGAGGGGAAAAGGGTGTTTGAAGAGTTCGACACTTGTCCGCTAGGAACCACCACAAGTCGATGCCATAGAGATGGTGGCGATTGCGGCGGTGAAATAACCAACTACCTCAAACCGTATTAGAAATTTTAACCTGGGCTGGCGACTTCTGTACAGTATATATATTCAAAGGTATTAGTCTCTTAAATGAGAATTTTTTTAAAAGTTCTAAGTACTTACCCCCCAAAAAAAATTAAACAATACCCAACTTTACAGACATGGAAAGATGCAAGGACATCAGTAAATAAGAAGCTTTAACGTGGCACAGAGTGAAGGCCATGTCATCGTGGATACGGGCTAAAATGCTTCGCGACAGCACCTGACGAACGCACTTATGCGCCGAGAGACCCAGCGACTCACCGTGTGTGTCGCTAAAGGTTGGACTGACCCTGAAAGGACAGCCTGAAAGACACCGCTGTTGTTACCGCCTCGTGTCGAAATTCCAGTTTCAGCCCCTGGGATGAGGGGACGCACCACAACGCCGAAATGCCACAACGCCGAAATGCCAAATTGACCACAACGCCGACAGCTAGAAAACTGCTGTGTACCACAAAGCCGAATTACCACAACGCCGAAATATGTCATTGCAGGACTGCCACAAAGGTTAGGTTAGGTTAGACTAGGTTAGGTTAGACTAGGTTAGGTTAGACTAGGTTAGGTTAGGCTAGGTTAGGTTAGGCTAGGCTAGGACAGGCTAGGTTAAGTTAGGTTAGAATATATTACGCTAGGTTAGGTTAGGTTAGGTAAGGTTAGGTTTGATTGTGGTATTTCGGCGTTAAGGCACATTTTAGAAACACACACAAATTCATTCAGTTGTTATTTAGGCGTTGTGGTACACAGCAGTTTTCTAGCTGTCGGCGTTGTGGTCAATTTTGACATTCGGCGCTATGGTATTTCTGCGTTGTGGTAACGACCCCTGGGATGACACACTAATGACGAGACAATAAAAACAATTAGGAACGGCGCGTGCGAGACCGCGCCTTGAATGCGAGCGCCAATCACAAGCGTGAACGTGACCTTTGCGTGTCTGGTGTCTCCTCTCACGTTGGCCTGTTTGCTCGAGGGAAATGTTTAATGTAAGGTTGGCGGGGGTTGGAGGGGGACAACCTTTTGCTGGAACACGGTCGCAACCCCATCTGCCCTTTTCCCTTTGACTCCTCCTTTTCCTCCCCCCCCCTCCATCCACACACACCTTCCACACGCCCGTGGGCAAATATGTTTGTGTTTACCTTTTCAAGGGCAGACGCGCTATCACCGCCGGGATCAACATGGCGTTGATGTCCCGGTTTCCCCACCGACTTGATTGATGCACGCCATTGGTGGAGAGAAAGAGAGAGATGTAGAGGAGGTGGCTGGGTTGGCAAGAGTGTTTGCCATAAACCCTTTACCCCCCCCCCCCACCCCCCTCGTTCCCAGGGCAATGTATACGAGGGTGCGAGTAAGTACTAGAGGCTCTCGCTGACTTGAAGTGTAGCAAATGGAAGAACCGCAATCATCGTTTTTTAAACCAGTCATATTTGATTATTAATCTTAAGTAATTTTATTTTAAACACTTATCTCTCATATCACCAAACTGAACCAAAACTTTTACCAAAGATTTACCAAATCAATCGATATAATTTTATTTAAAAAATAATCTGTCGGGGACGCGCAGTAATGTTGTTAAACAGAAATTTAAAATTTTCTAATCATTTTTTTCTTTATTTAATACTGGTTGGACTGGATGTGTGGTAATGAAATTCTTACTTTAAAACGCATGCACGAGCGTGAATGCATCTATTGACGTGCTTTGATAACACAAAAATAATAGATTTTATGGGCTCGGAACAGAAGAAATTCCAACTTATGCACTTATATCTATTTTTTTTAAATTGCTTATAATGAGTTCGTAATTTTTTGTAACCTTATGTTTATTTTCAGTAAAGCATAAATGCAAATGAATACACTGCAGTGACACCCGAATTATTCTAATAATTAAGTGTTTTAAAATTGATACTTTGTATGAAATTACACCCTGGATTAAGTAAATAATATATATCCAAGTCACAAGGTACAATGAACGAGGACGAAAATACATAACGTGGTTTCTGTGGACTTTCGCATTTTCCAGAAAAAAATTACAAAAATAAAATGAATGGTTTGGGTTGCACGTAAAAAATGTCAAGTGTGGTTTCATAAAGTTTATAAAAAATTGGTATGCGAATAGTGTATGTAAATTTTGGGGGGAAAAATATCTCGAGTGAAATAGTCCCAAAGGTAAACCCAATGTGAATGATAGTCAATTTCTTCGGGTATCATGCAATAATTAGTTTTAGGGCAGTCGTTTATTTTTAAAGGAATTTTTGAATCATTTTCTACAGCTGAAGAAACACTTTGGTTAAAATACAAATTCACAAACAGTATTTATGTAATTTTTGAAAGGATTTTAATTGAAATTGATTTGTTTAGTCCTGCTTTACGGGACCTTTTATATCCACCATATTACATAGTGGATATATGTGGAAAATATTGGTAACACAAGAACAAATGCAAGTAAGTTATCGTGTTAAAAATTTCAAAATCTTCAAATTGGTGAAGATTTCGACAGCCAAGCAAGATAATTTTTTTTGTGTGTGATATAAATGCAAACCATATCAAGAAGTAGCCAACAGCATTGGATTTAAAATTTAAAAAAAGTTTAAGATCTGTCATTCATTATGTTCCTCATATTTGTACAGCCCCAAATTGTTTTTAAAATGTAACTTTGGTAGCTAATTATGCGAAAAGTATGCAGTATGTATATATAAATGTATATATATATATATATATATTTTCATTCTGTGAAAGTTAAACCATTTAAATAGTCTACAAGTTGATCTCTGATTATTACAAATATAAACCCGTAACCCCTTACGGGGCCCAGCCTAGTCAGGGGTGTACCAGTGTCAGACGAGGCGGGATGATAAGTGCGACGCTCGCTGTATACGGGTGACCAGCAGCATTCACGTGGCGGAGAAATGAAAATATGGAGCTGTAATAATGTAAATGTCCCTCAAGAGCTCTCTGCCTAAAAAAAAATAAAAATTAAAAAAAACCGTTATTACGTCTTGCAGCCGTTTTTTAACTCGTCCAAATAATAAAGTTTTAAAAAAAAACTTGATCCGGGAACGAAACTACATACCTATCGGCCGCTCGGCGAATTCTTGAATTTTTTTTTTTTTTTTTTGGTCGTGAACAGACCCGCTTTTCGGATGTCTTCAGTAGTTTGGAAATCTCCCGGAGGTATTCGCACCGTGTTGTGTCCGTAGGGTGGGGTTTGGTGGGGGTAGGGGAGAGCTGGTAAGAGTGGGCGAGGGGAGGAACGAATATGGCGCGCGCCAGACCACAACGCGACGTGGGTCGTTGGACGGTCTCCGGGTTCGCTGCCCGCGGGGGAAAGAGGAGGGTCGCTTGTTTCCTCGGAGGTGGACCACCACTCCCCCCCCCCCTACCCGGGTCCGTGTTTACGACTGCGATTCTTCACGCCGGGCGGGGCAACTGCCCGCACGGTCGCCGCTAACTTGTCCCCGCGTAGACGCCACGCCCTTATAGACGCTGTAAGTTCTTGCAGTTGCACGACCGCCACCCCTTAACCCCCCCCCCCCCCCCACAAGCCTGGCTGGCGGGGAATTCTCTCTCCCGGGCTTTACACGGGTCTTGTCCTGGCCACAGAACAACCTTAGTTAACTTAACGGTTTTTGCCCCGGCCGGTAACGCAACAACAAATGCAAGTTAGTTACCGCGTAATATCTAGTAACACGAGAAAAAAAATATATTAGCTGGAACACGCCAAATTGGTCGGCTGCAGTCTTGACGCATAAAAGAAAACTGAAGCATAGCCTATTGAAATACTATATATTTATATGTATATATATATATATTGTTGTTTTTTTCTCTCTCACGAAAACAGAACAAAAATGGCCCTCGGTTGAATGAGTTTAGTTCCCCCCCCCCCACTTCTATTTTTTAAAATGAAATTTATTTACGGTTGGTGGTGTCAGTCCAAGCAATGACGTCATATAATTTTTTTTTTAGGCCAGCGGTGGGGGATGTTGAAGGCTAAATTATATTTATTTCTTGGGGGAAATAAACAATTATTCGTGAAAATTTGCAATTTGGGTAATGAAAAGTAAGGGAAATATTATTACAGAATTGTTTGGACCTACCCTGAAAGAACAGTATAAAAATTCCTGTCCAAAATGGCAGATTCAGCTAATTCTAGCAGTGGGTGTAGAACCTATGTTTGTTTCTCATCACGAAACGTAGTTGAATAAAAAACACAGTTTGCGGATATTAATCACGCTAGCTATAAAATTTTCCTTTAAATTTCCTGTCCGAGTTTTGTATTGCAAGTTCATTTTCAACGTGAAAACCAATGACTTTGTTCATTACCGAGGTTAGAAGTTAACCCATCACTGGCGAGTACTAAAAGAAACGGCCACATTTTTTTTTTTTAATTTCTGGTTTTGATGACACCTTGCTATGTGATAATTTTTCCCTGTGTGCGAGAACCATCGGACGTGCGGTAAGAGTTTGTCGGTGGGCGTTTTGTTTCGAAATCGTTCGACACAAGCGTTATATATATACATTTTTTTCCCCCTGCCCACCTGCTGACGTGTGTCGACGCCACGCTAATTGGGAGTCGTTCCGACACTGAAACCACGCGTTCGCGAGCTATCGACGCGTTAATATTCCGCCAGCGGACCGAGAAACCGCGGGAAAATATCCCACCCGACCCCCACACCCTATTTTCCCTACTTCACCCTCTCAATTATTTCCTCAACGCAACAAAATTTTCCTTTTCGGACACCCCTTCAGTCCGCAACTACGTCGTTCATACGATGTTCCGCGAGGGGTTTGCATGACGTGAAAAGGATCTGAGGGGGAAGGGGGGAGATGAAGATAGTTGGACACTGGCCAGGCAACAAACGTCCGGTCAGCGAGAGAGAGAGAGAAAGATAAATGGTAGGAGAACAATAGCGAGAGAGAGAGAGAGAGAGAGAGAGAGAGAGAGAGAGTGAGTGATAGAGAGAGAGGAACTCCACATGTACGTACACACGCGCACTCATATAACGTGCTTTCGGTCTGGCGGTTGCAAATAATGGAAAAGCGCGCCGAATCACAGGCGCGGTTAAAACCGGCGCGGCGGTTAGACACGTGCTGCGGATGTCAACTGTTGTGTGTTTGGCGAGTCCCGCTATGAGTCGGGCGACAAAAAAAAAAAAAGTCCGGACACGGAGGGGAAACGTAATGAAATAAGTGATTTCCTTGTTAGCATTACTTTTGCACGATATAAAAAATAAAACATCAGGAATGAATGAAAAGCTAAAATGAAAAAATCCACAAGTGGGCTACTTTTTTTTTTTTTAATTTTTGTATCATCGACGTGAAACTTTATCTTCACCAAAGGTCACAACTAAAGAAATATTAATCTGTATGTCACTTAACTAAGACATTTTTTTTATGGTGAGTCAACATTTTCTTTTAAAAAATATAGGTTGTCTGTAGGAAACAGGTCACTTTATTAAATAATGTCCCTAAAGGTACTTTTTAAAATTAAAATATTGCAATGTGTCTATTGGTAACATTGTTGAACTTATTTTACTTACATACAAGTCTAATTAATTATAAATTACTTTAACTGCGATTTACCAGTGATGAGACGAAAAATAAAATTTCATAAAAAAAAATCATTTAAAATTTACTGTAATATATGGGGATCAAATTTTGACGTGTATATCTGATTTACTCTTAAATAATATTTAAAAAAAAATTCTGGTGAAGTCAAAAAATATTTCAACGAAACAAAACCTAATATTTAATCTAGTTAAATTACGCCTCTGTAATGGTACGCGTGAAAGTATTTTAAAGAGATTTTTTTTTTCTTCAGTGAATATACCTAACTGGGTAGTTGAGGTCGGACTCGTAATACCTGAACGCGGCTTAGAGCAAGGAACACAATGTGGAGCAGTGACGAAACTCGTTGGTGGGGTGAACGAACGGGAGCCCTGAGGAAACCACAACGCAAAAAGCACGCGCGTGGTCCAGCTGGGAATCGAAACCCGTATCGCTCTGGCAGAAGGTGGGCGTAATAGTTCCTTATTTGTATCTAGTTGTAATAAAAAATATGAGTGCGTGTAACTCAGCACACGTTATAGAAGTGACACATCTTTGGCAGTTCAAACCTGAGAGAGAGAGAGAGAGAGAGAGAGAGAGAGAGAGAGAGAGAGAGAAAGAAGAAAATTTTCTAAAAATAACACACCGTGTTTTTTTTTTGCTTTCACATATTTTTCAATTATTTAAGAATCCTAACTTTTTGTATTTATTAGAAAATTGATTAAAAATAAATTAATAAACATGAATTAATCAAATCATTTCTTATTTCAAAATAACTGCTCAAACAATAATGATTAATTAACAATAAATATTACTCTCAGTTGAAATATTCACACAATAAGAAAAAACCGCGCGTGTTACTGTTTCTTCAGACAATTCTGCCATTTGTAACACGCCAAATTTCTGAGCGCAATATGAAATTCAAAACAGGTAACGCTATCTATGTGGGAAAAGCAGGGACTGTCTCAGCAGCGCTCTCTACGCTGCTGGTTGAACAAGGAGGAACATGAGCGTGCTGGTAGCAAATATAAAATTCAAGGCACTCACAGCTGACTATAGGATACCAATATCTATTTTCTGAAACAAGTGCATGAGCACACTCTGTCTTATTCTTTCGTTCATCTAACTCTCTCGTATTTTTTTTTTGTGGGGGACGAATCATCGCACGAAAAGGAAAAATAAAGCGAGCCCAGAAACGTATATTGCACAGTGCTGTATTTATATAACTTAGGCTAAGTACCTATTCTCTGTCTTTTCCGCGTCAGAAACTTTTCGTAACAATGTTTCCATTAAAATTCGGCCTTGAAATTTTACTCTCATCACGTCCAAAGAAGTTTTATTCAAAAAATGAAGTTAAGAATGGCATAGGGTAATTATCTTGGTTGTAAGAATCTATTATTTTTATTCCCTCGCTAAACCTTCCAACACAAGGAAAAACGTTTACCATATTTTGAACTATAATAAAGCATTCACAACAGCACAATTTGGCCTCGTTGCTGTATAGGACGTGCAGTATTCAATAAGGTGGAAAAAAGGGAGGGGGGAATATCTTAAAATTAGTATTCTGTTGACTGCCCAGTAAAACTCATTCAAATTCAACATACGTCTGCGCACTCGTTTAATTAAACAGCAATGTATGTGCGGCGAAACTGAACAAGGACATAATTATTCCAACCATGTATCTATAAATCAAACAATTTACTTTCACTTAGAAAGAAAACAAAAAATTTTTAAACCAAAATATTTTATAACTCATAAATTTCGTTACATAATTTGACTAATAAAGTGTGGGGCATAATTAACAAAACTGAGATATCTAAAGTAGGAGATTTATAACATTTTTAGCGGTTCGGGTGAATTAATTAATAACCCATAGATATCTGTATTTCGAAAAAAAAAATATTTTGTTTATTGCGTCTTAATTGAATTAATTTTAACAGTTTTGTTTTAAAAGCAAAAAATTCTTTCAGAAAGTAGCAATTTTTGTTTGAACTTAAAATTCACATAATATTTATTAAAATAATGGCAGTGTTAACCAGTACACCGTATTTCAGGTAGCATAGGGATTTTATCTTTTGACTTAAAAATAAAAATTCAGGTCTTTATTTATAACTGGTGCATTCCCAGTCATTAAATGGAATTTAAAAGTCACATAGCAGTCATAGTAATTATTAGGGATCCGGAAATTTCGAGGACTCGTCTGGTCTCAGGGTAGAATTCACAGTTATAGGTTTGATCAACCCATGTTTGCTTTCCCATTGGTTGATTTCTTAGCGAGAAAATTTGGTCTCTGTTAAAATGGAACCACCTGATTCACTTCCTACTCTCCTGGCTGGGAATCGTTGGCTCGCGGTCGTAGAGGGGCGTGTCCAAATAACTGCTGTCCAATCGTGAGCACAGTGCGAGAGTGTGATGCTTTGCATTCTAGCTTGCGATTAAATTAATGCGCGAAATTTCCGTATCTCTAGTAATTATTAGGGACTGGAAAAATTCGCGGTTTGAATGACCTCTAGGATGGATTCCACGATCCCCTATGTACGCGGGAATATTACACCAGCTCATTGGCTACTGACTCGTGACACCTGCTAACTGGGATGCTTATGATTCGATACTTCTTACGTTGAGGGTCATTCATTGGCTCACAGTCCTTCAGGAAAACTGTGTTCCAATCACTGAAACGGCAGTAAGTTACACGCACTTGGATTCTAGACTATCGCGAAATGAACCCGCGAATCTTTCCTGTCTCTAGTAATTATTCACTTGGGGGTTGTGATGGCTCGATAATTCCCTCACTGATTCCTTGGAATTGCGTTTGTTTTAGCCTCTAATTACCAGAGACAAAAATATTCGTCGTTTCAAGCTGGGATTGGCTAAAATTTTGATTCTCGTTTATTTAGAGCCAATGAAAATCCTTAATTCAAATAAGTATCTAGTCACAAATCACAGGTAATTGAATTGAGACTTGATAAAAGTCACGACCCAACGAACCAGTCAAATTTTTCTAAGTACTTAGAGAGTACAATGAAATTTATCCTAGACGTAATTAAACCCGCGAATTTTTTCCCAGTACTTATCTACTAATAGCCTCGTTGTCAACTAAATGAAAAATAAAAGTAATAAACTTGGTTAGCTTACAGATAACTTCAATATGTATTATGTTAAGGTCATAGTTTGTTAAAAAATAATACTTTCATAAATTCGTGTTTTTACTTACGATTTTACATAAAATCATAATATTACAATTTGTAATTGTTTATAAATATTTAAATTAATGTAATAAGTGTTTTTTGGTCTAAACTGGTTAATGAAATGTGTGTTATGTATTAATGTAATTTTCTTGGTAAAAATGAATTTACTTGCTATTTTATCAAAACACCAATTAAATGACGTTTAATGTGTTAAGTGTATCATATTACAACTTTATACACTATAAAACATCTTTTGAGCATACCTTTGAACATTACCTCTCAATCCACAAAATCTTAAATTGCCAAACAAGGTTTGACAATATTTGTTTTTTTGACGTGGCAACGTCTAATAAATCGATGAACGCTGGCTGCACGCACGAAAAAGTGTCCCGTTACGCACATTGTCCCGTTACGCTCTATGTACGCTTGCGCCGCATCTATCTCTTTTCCACTCGATTGGCCTATGAATAGGCATATACTATTATATTAAATAGGTTAAGGTGGGTTTTTCAAAAGTAGCTTTCAACTTTAGTACTTTAACTAAACTATCATATCAATGTTTTGTTATGACGTTGTCACGTTAAACTATCATCCGTAAACCGACTTTACTGACAACCATTTTTTTTACTAAGAAAATATTTTAAAAAAAATACGAATTCCTTTACAATTAGCCCTGTTGATTAGATTAAACTGGCTTTAATTGATCGAAATTAAGGCATTCTTCGATTTAATGTAAATGTTATTTTTTTGGCAGTCATTATTTTAATTCAAAATAATAATTATAAAACATGCTAACGTATAGGTTCATGAAATTGTATTATTTTTATCTTAAATAATAATATTTTAAAAATAATGTATAATTAATATCCTTGATAAATAATAATAAATGTTATTTTCACAGAGACCCTAAATATTAAAATTAGTCGTGCAGATATTTTGATGGGGTACATAATTATGGAGAAAAAAAATATATTTTTATATGTGCCTGTGTTTGCCAACGAATTTCAAACTAAATTAATTTTATATGGAGGAAACACTAAAATATTACTTATTATATGATTTTATTTCAAGAAGTTGATTAGAAAGATCTAATACCACAATTTGTAAAAAATAAAAATCTTGGTGGTCTTAAAATCTTTAATAAAAAAAGTTATTGTAATTTAAAATTGATCTTAAAAACAGGTTTTCGTTTAAATTTATAATGCTACACAAGTTTTGCAAGTTATTTATAATTTAGGAAATAAGTAAAGTTATATTTGTTTGAAACTTATTTAAAGCAAATGCGTAAAAGTAAACTCTAGAGGCCAAAATTTTTTTAAAAATGAAATTGGACAGTGATTAGTAGTAGAAGAGAAGTTCATATGTGGACTTACACACATCACATAACCAGAAAGGTTGATCTTATAAGTGAATTTATTTTCCTTCGAAAAAAAAAAAAGTAGGGAAATAAAGAAATTACTTTTAATAATTTCAGAGAAATCATTTTACAACAGCGACTATTTCTGAAGCGGTTGCGTAAATTTGTTTTGTACTTTTCTTAAAGCTTCATCCTGAATAATTTTTTTTTTTTTTTTTTTTTTTTTTTACTATTTGCAACAGTAAATTTGTTCTTATTCATTTTCAAAGACGTGCCTTTAGATGCAGCTGAAGTTTTTAGGTCGAATTTTGAAGTCGTGTTGAGATGTACGGCGATATTTCTGTTTTCGCAGGAGACCCCCTGACTCCCGAAAGGGTACAATGATGATGCACTCCGCGTAGGGGCTGAAGATTACCCGGTGGATTGGGTTGGGGGGGGGGGGGGGAGAGAGAGAGAGGTACGTGTGTAGTGTGAACTAGACCCGAGGGCCCGGAAGCAGTCATAATCCGGGGGGACCGCCCGCAAAACCCGCCGCTTCGCAGCCGCGACGTAAAGGCGCGATATTCGCGGCTCACCCCCAGGGGGAAAGCGCTCTGGTCCGCGGGAGTACCGCCCCTAAGCTCGAGTTTGTGTGTGTCTGTGTGTGTGTGAACGGCGCAAATTACTCATCGGCAGCGGTCCCCGTGCATACATGCTCGGCAACCACTTATGGCCTACCTGGGCACACAAACACGGTGTGCAGAGCTTCAGGAAAAACAACGCGATTTCAAAACTAGTCAAGATATCCGGGTGGAGTCTGCTTACGAAAAGCATTTAAGAGTTCGCTGAGGGCCGGAAAGTACTTTTGATTTCGGATTAAAGTTTTAAACTATATTTTTAGACGAGTTAAAATGGCTAAAACCCATGTTTTCAGAGTAATTTTTAGGCATGAAACAACACACACAGACCCTTGAAAGCACTAAAGGGACTTGCATTACCCCTTTATCTTCGTTTCTCCGCAATATAATGTTACGGTCAGCGCTCAAATTTCACAGTTATCCTGTGACGACGAGAAGACTGCGCACCATTTCAGAGCCTTGCGCTTAGAGGCGACACAGCGCTAGAAGCACCAGCGAGCGTCGCGCTTATCATCCAGCCTCACTAACACACATACACCCCTGACGAGGCGGGCCCCTTAAGTTCCCACACCTCAATTTCTGATCAAAGAGAACGATCCTCCAATATTTCCCCCGGTGTCTTTAAATGAAGACCCTTTTAAAATATATATATATATAAATAGTGATAAAATCTCCAAATGATGGAATTCTTGTTTCAAGTTTTGATCGTGCGATATGTGTGTGCGAATTCTATGGTTTCTAATTTCTGAAGTTATGGTAAAGGTGGTAAAAAAAAAATCCTCGAAACGGATAATGATCAAAGCTTCGTCAAAGTCAGTTTTCTCTGACAAGAATGTTCGTGATCACTTTTTACAACGGAGGTCTTCAACTATGCACTGACTATCTATTAATCTATTTCTATCTTCTTTTTTTCTCGTTCCTGGCGTTCTTTTCGTTATTTGTAATCCCTTACATAAAAACTTCAATTTTATTGAACGTTTATAGCCGGTTTTAACTTACGCGTTTCCTTAGTTACCAATATAATGCTTTTTAATGAAGTGTTTTTTATATAGATTAGGAAAATAAATGATTTTATGTAACTAATGTGTTCAACAAATATTAAATTTATTAAACACCTATTTTTTTAATTTTTGTAAATTTTCAATTTCAAATATTTTTAATCACTGCACCAAATTTTAAATCCTGAAACCCTTATTTTTTTTTTTGTAAAACACTTACAATTTTATGTTTTGACGGATATGTAAGCTAACAAGTCTATAAAAATAATTTTATAAAATACTATACTTACATTAGGAATTTGTGCACCTAAGTTTTACATGTTTTAAAAATTTTTTGAAAAAAAAATTTTTAAAAATATAATTTGCTTATTTGCATCTTCTTAAAACTTAAAAAAATCTGAAATATCTGATTGACCTATATAACTAACTAATCGACACATTATATTAACCAAAAATATCTTATCTGCACTAAGTCTAGATTTATTAAAATTACACATCTGAATCAATTTTAAGAAAAATTATTTTAGTCAACAAGTAAAACAAAATCAAAAATCAATATATTTTCCATCAAAAGTTCTTCAATTAGTTCTGTTGGTATTGGAAGACATGTTGGATTTCCTATGTATAGCTTCTTGACGATATTATATTTGAAGCATTTCTTCGAAGACAGTGCTAAATGTTAGTAGGTCATCTACGGACGACATGACGAAGAAGAAAACTTCCGAAATAATATTTCACTCTAAAATCGATTAAATATTTCAAATTCAAAACGGAAAGTTTATTCTAAAGATGGAATAACATGCATGACTTCTCATTTAAATACGCTGGGGTTGTATTTAGTCTATTTAATAGAACATTTACTGGCTGACAGACAACGCAAAACTTAAACCGGTGGTTCTAGAAGCATGAAATTTGGAGGAAACATTGCTTATGTACCCTAGGGGTGCACTAAGGAGGGTTTTTCGAAATTCCATCCCTAAAAGGATAGAAATGGGTGGTAAAGTTTCTAGGAAGAAACGTATGTTTTTACAGTTACCATGACGAAATTTTCTAAATATATAATTTAAAATAAAATAAAATTACAAATGTTTTATTATTTTTGAAAATTCATCTCCTAAAGTTTTTTTAAGGGCGTTAAAGATCAAAATTCACGTTTATGTTAGAAAATTCCCATGGCAACATTGATACTTCCTTCGTCTCCGTTTAAACGTCTATTGCATTGTTGATGCTTTCTTAATCTCCCTTATTAAAATTTTGCGGTGACGTTTAAGGTGAAAATTTCCCGTTTTTTCAAGTAAATTCCCTACAGTCTTCAAACTCGGCAGTGATGTTCGTTATATTAGATGGAACTCAACTGAGAAATCAGCTCCCGAGGGCGGTTTAGCCCGGGCAATGCCGGGTGCTTCAGTTATTGATAATAAAAAAATTAAATATTATTGAGAGAAAAAAAATTAAAAGTCAGTCCATGGGGACTGTCGACAGAAGTGAAAACTTAAAATTTTGTTTTTAAATGTGTAATATAAAATCATTTCTACTTCAAATGTACGCAAGAAAATTATTTTGGTATTATATCACTAGCATGTCGGTGACGCGAACCCATAAGTTTTGCCCCTACCAAAAATAACTTTAAAACTAGAAGAAATGAAGTTTTTTCATTCAAAGAATAAAATAATATTAACTTAAATATACAAATAATCAACATGACCTGTAATAAATCAATAACCTGACATTAGAAGAAACTCACATCGTAAATAAATAAACAAAATAAAAAAAACATAACCTCAACTTAACTACCTACTAAAAAAGTATCCAATACTTTGCAATATGTACCACACAATAACGTTAAAATTTCCTTGGAAAATAACGATAAAACTAAAAACTTGTATCTTTAAGAATAATTATAATAAATTAAGTTTTATCCTTGAAATATAAAAAAAAATTAACACGTCACGTGACCATGTCGATGACGACTTACATGAATTTACTCTCTATCCAAACCTTCCCAAAGAAGTTTTCACTTCAGAAATTAGTTTCTCAGAATTAAGGGACACCGTGGGAGGAGTATGTTGTTCCTCCTCTACCCGCTAGATGGCACTGCCCGTCCATAAGAGAGGAGTTTTGAGCTGTTACTGCAGGAATCTCGTTGTGGACTCGGATCAGGCCTTCAGGTCAGAACCTGCGCGGAATTCGAAGGCTGGTATTCACCTCGCGATGTCCGCGGATGCAGCCAGGACTCACCGGAAACGCGAACAGAGAGACAGAGAGAGAGAGAGAGAGAGAGAGAGAAATATACGATGGATCATGAACGAGGAGGGCGAGGGGTGGAGGTAATTCCTAATCAAAGCGCATTCTGCTGATCCCTTCTCGTCACATGAAACCCAGTGTAGGAAGGAAAAAAAAAAAAGGCGGAGGTGGTCGGGTCAGAGAGTGAAAAAAAAGGGGGGGGGGGGGGGGGTAGGGACGGGAAATAGGGATAATCGGAACTGAATCAAGAAGCATCTCACATTTTCATCTTTCCATTCCAATTCAATATCCAGACCCGCAGCCAGTCAGCGAGAAGGCGCGGACAAAGCTCCTATCCCCCCCCCCGGTTCCTCCCCCCCTACCCATCATCATATTCCAGCCACCATAAACTGAATTATACATGAATACGGCTTCCCTGAGGGAGCGCGGTGCAAGAACGGGCCAACTACCCACCGGATGGAAATAACGCACACCAATAAAACCCACGCCAGTATTATTAAATAAACGACACGACAGAAAACTATATTCCATGAAAGAATGTTGTTTTGGTAAATACATAGATAATTTTTTTCAGAAGTCACTAACTAATCTAAACATTTTTCCCATTTATCTTCTTCCCCAATTGTTGTGTAGCATTAATTACATTAAAAGTTATCATTTCTATGTGCTAGACTGATGATAAATACTAACGTACAAGTTCATAACGTATTTTTGAATGAACAAAAACTACACAAATTTAATTTTTTTAAAATATAGAACACAAAAATCCCAAGTATAGATTCAACTTAACAAGCAAAAGTTGTAAGCCAAAAAAAAAAAAAAAAAAAGGTCTTTGAAATGATCCGAGTGTCAAGATGTCGCCAAGATGGCGGACCAGCGTGTGAGCCAATGAAATACCATCCAAAAATATATTCATCTAAACACAAGCATACAGATTTACAGGTGTCACGAGTCAGTAGCCAATGAGCAGGCGTAGTTTGCCCGATTGCACAGAGGATAGTGGTCATTGAAAACGAAAATTTTTCCAGTTTATATATATTGTAAATACATCACCAACTTATTCGAGCCTTATAATTATATATAATTACATTCCTGTGAAAAGTTATTTCAAAGTGGATCTTCTTTTCATCTAGTATGTTAAGTTAAGGAAATGACGTCATCAAAGCATAGCTAAAGATTAGCGTTACGCAAAACAAAACAAAAAAGTGTAAAGATAAGAGCGTTTTCGAAAGTGTACCGATCATGAATAGAGTGGTGTGGCGAGACCTTGTAGCTGCGGATACGTCAATTTCACATTCTAAATATTATTATGAAGCTTCTTAACACTACTAGAACGAAAAATTTTTAAGGTTTGTATACATTTCGAAACATGTAACTAGCACATAACCTGTAGTTTAACTACTTTGTTTTCTCGAATCATGGATTTCTTCAGCATATTTTGTGTATCAATTACACGTTGAAAACTGAGAAAGCCACTCACTCATAAGTTATATATAATATTTTTTCAGCCAACTGCACAAAAAAAGAACATTTTCTGTAACTTTACAACAAATGATTCCTTTGGAAACCAGTTGCCAAAAAATAGTTTGTAATACTACAAAACATATGGTAACTTTGTTTAACACATGGCTATAACTATTTTTGCATTTATGAAATTTCGAGATAATACTGAGTATTTCTTAAGAAAATGGCACATAATTTTATATTTTAGTTGATGTTTCATTCAAGTTATAATTTTTTTGAACCAAGGAAAATATAATAAAAAATTGAATAATATGACTTTTTTATTATGCTTATTAATATGCGTAGTTAATACTATAAAGCTATTCGGGGAACGTTTTACAAATATCGTTAATAATGGGAGGCACTGGGACAACACAATGCATAAATGCCCGGATATTTTGTAGTGATAAAGTTGTTTTCGTGTATCTGCACAAATTTACAAATATCTGTAGTTTTACATGAATAATTTTGTTCCATTAAAATTAAAAAAAAAATTACCCTGTGTGATGTCATGGGTCACCACTCGGTAGAAGGAAGAAATATATGTGGGACATTCTGTACTCTCTTTTCATGGGAATTTGTGTTTGCGTCGCGTACTGAAGGACTGGGAGAAATATAACACCCACTTCTGCTTGTCGGCTGTCCAGGTAAAGGGGTTGCGGCTGTTAATAAATTGTAAAATGTTGCCCCGCCGCTATGATAGGTGTGTGTGTGTTTGACAAAGGGGGGAAGGGGGGGACGGGTTTGGGCAATAGCCGACGAACCACGTCATAACACAGTTGGGAGGCTGAACTCTCACGCCCGCCACCATCAATCTTAGCCGTGATAGGACGACTCGTCCCATATCCAAACCGCCCACACGATTTCCCGCCTCCCGCGCAAAAGCGACGTAAGGCGCGGCGTCTGTGATGCCGACAATTTTGTAACCAACACGTTAAAAAAAAATGTAGTGTTTCTGTGTCATGGACACGGCCGTGTGTTGTACGTGAATACGTGTACGTAACAGGTAATATTTCCTATACAAAAAAATACGCAATTTTTTTATTATTTTACCACCATATGTATTAACTGTAACTATTTAACACTAATGATTTATATATGCAATCGATACAGTTTGACGAGAGCTGATGATTGAAACCCAAACGAACGTCGTAGCTTCTCCGAGTCAAAAGTTATACTAAATGGAAATCTCGAAACGCAGCAAAATGACCTCTAAATGGAGGCACTTCCCCCTCCACCACGCGCGATGCGTCACAGTTCTCACTTAGCGTAACGAATTCTTTGATCCTTTAGCTATCCAGTGGTGTGATTAAATTTTGGATTGAGATGATAGATATGTAGCTGCAACACTAAACTGTATCCCCCGATTTTATCATCATTCGTTTTTTGAATTGCCTCCCACTATGGAAGCAATTTTAAAGAAGTATTCACGTCAAAAAAAGAACACTACAGCTTGCAAATCCTGAACATTCGCTTATACACTTTGGAAGCGAGTTGAAAGATGTAGTTTCGTGTTTTTTAAAACCTTTTTAGAATGTACCTTTACAGGTTGTTCGCGAACCGCGAGGCATAAATGTAATTAATAGTTGGCAGGGAATGCCGAAAAAAAATTTAAAAAAAAATTTGTTCATGGATATATGTCCGGAAGAGCATCCCTACAAAGTTACAGAAGTGATCATTAGGTTCACGTTAGCGAGGATCATGCAGTCCCAGTATGTGTAGGTGCAACGTTTAGAGGAACGATACAGAGATCATTCTTGGGCTAAGATCATTGGATCTCGGATCGCAGAGTAGAATGTGGAAACTGTCTGTCACAAATGCTAGCGAGTTCAAAAATAAATATTTAAATTGCACAACAAGACAAAATATATGAAAGAACCAAAAGTTCCGTGTAATTTTTCCCCCCTTAAAACCAAGGGTTAAAAGCCATCCAACGGTTCTGAAAAGTTTAAAAAAAAGTTAATAGAATGTCTTTCGTCCTACTGCCCGACTTATTTTCAGTTAGAAGAAAAGAGACGAAAAACAAAAAGATCGAGTGGGGTAAAATGGCGAGTAGTTCCTAAATGGAGAAGAGAAGAAAATAATGACATCCTACAATCATTTCATCTCGAAAGACAAAACGCAAATGATCTAAAGATGAATCAGGAGAAAATTTGTCTCTGAGGAGCAATCCCACGTTTTCGACTAATGAGGTATTTCCTCTCGAAAGACAAGAGTGAAGTAACGCCCATTCATAGTTCGATAGCGGAAAGGAGATCTTTACAGTCAGTTACGTCAGCATATATTCGACACAGCTTTTTCAAAAATTGCAGGAATCTTTTTTTTTTAAGATGAAGGCCTACTTGTTTCACTGATGAAATTGATCATATGGAAACAAACCCTTCAGAGAATAACAGTGTAAAATAATTTTGCTCGTAATATTTAATATATTTGCTAATGATTTTAAATCATGTATAATCTAAATACATTAAATTGTTTACCAAAAGTTTTTTTTCATCTAAACAAGTAATTAGTTGAAGGTTTGTATGAACCTAAAGACAAATTATTGTGTCAGTCCTAGCATTAACTGAATGCATGAAATCATGTGGTACAGATTTTTGGGTTATCCGTTCGTATGTAGCTTTCGCCCGTTCGTATATGTAGCTTTATTTTTTATGTAATTCATACATAAATAAAAAATAGGCTTTACCAAAACCCTGCACAACTTAAGTTTCTGTGGTTTTGGGGGAATAATATCCATGAAAACGGCTATTAAATTGTTGATGTTTTATTCACTTTCGGATCATAATCCAATCTTTCCGTAACCATATTTTAAATCATAAATACATGTGTACTTGAAGACGTTTGAAAAAACTTGTAAATCCAAGATGGCATCTTTGGCTTGTATTTATTCCAGTTATATTAGTTCTAATTTTTATTTTGTTCCATAAGTTGATTTTCAAAAATTCGAATTATTTCAAAAATTTTTTCGTTGGAAGCGCGTGAGTGGCGTACTCACAAGGAGGGGAATGTATTACGAGCAGTGCGAGTGTATTCCGCCTGTAATACGGTTAATCAGCTTGCATACGTGTATAAACATGAGCAACTTTGTTACGAGATAGAACTAGTATTCGCAAAACGTTCCGATTTTTTTTTAAAATAAAAAAACCCAAAATATTTCCAGAGATACTTTACACACGTTATTTAAGTATTTATTTATTTAAATTTTGCGTCTAGCAGACGCCCTGCTGTTGACGTAAAACCAAAATTTAACAGACCTTGGTGAATTTTTTTTTTTTTTGAAAATCAAAACGCAAAAATAGTTTAAGAGATCCTTTACACACTTTTTAGGTTGCCAGTATCCAAAAAGGTTTTGACTGTAAACAGAAGCGATGCATTAAACATGGCAAGTTAGCAACAAAAAAAAAGCTGCTGGAAATGGAAGTTTCGTGACATGAAAAAAAAATACGTTTTATATCGGGACTTTTATTTACGTAAATTTTGAGACTACTAGCCCTGCTGTTGACATGAAACCAAAGTTTAACAGACCCTTGGTGAAAGCTACCAGCAACTTTTCTGTGTGGACTTACGGAGCCACACTTTTGAGATACAAGGCACGCGGTTCCACACAGGGGCTTGGTCGTTGGTGGGACCAAAAGTCCTATCACACTTGTCAGTCATTCGTCTCTAACCTGCGCAAATTTAAGGGGCCCGCGTCGTTAAGGGTGTATGTGTGTCGGTGAGGCGGGTTGATAAGTGCGACGCTCGCTGGTGCTTCTAGCGCGGTACAGTCTCTGAACAGGCGCGCAGTCTTCTCGTCGTCACAGGACAACTGTGAAGTTTGAGCAGTGACCGTAACATTATATTGCGGAGAAATGAAAATAAACGTGTAATGTAAGTCCCTTAGGTGCTTGCAAGAATCTGTACCGGTTGTTTTACGCCTAAAAATTACTCTGAAAACATGCGTTTTAGCCATTTTAACTCTTTTAAAAATATAGTTTAAAAACTTAATCCAAAATCAAAAGTTCTTTTCGGCCCTCAGAGAACTCTTAAATGTTTTTTGTAAGCAGACCCCACACGGATGTCTTGAGTAGTTTTGAAGTCGCGTTGTTTTTCCTGAAGCTCTGTGCACCGTGTGTGTGCCCGGGTAGGCGGAGCCCTTAACAACAAAGTTTCCGTTGTGATTAATGACGAAACATTCTTCGACAAACGACAAATAACCTCAGACACGTTTTAAATCCGTTCGGACCATCAGAGTCCATGATTGGACCGAGCTAATACTTACGCAAAAGCTGTGTGTCACAGGTCGACAATCGGTCTTTCAGGGAACTTTGATCTTGCTTCAGGAAGTTATATAACACGTTCGAACAAGGAGTGTTAACTTTCTGACAGGTGATATTCATCAACGTTTTCAGTTTGACGGATGAGTATCCTCCATCATTCGTCAACAAATACCACGTCGTAAAGATTGCTAGTATCAACTAATGGACCTCGATTTATAATGATTAGCTTGAGGTGATTTCCTTTTTTTTTCATTCCCGATGAAGTAATGATGACTTATTTCTGACAAGGTTGACTTGTGACACACTCACACAGTCACAAACACGCCCACACCTTACCCGGGACTTGAACCCTGAACCCCTCGCACTTGAGAGCCGACGAGCATCCAGCTACTGTGCCACGGAGTACGTCTCCTCTTCATTATCGAACACACATATAAATAATACAGTAATTAGAATACTGCCGGTATACCGATGTGTTTAACTAGTGCCATATTAACAGTAAGAAATTGCACACACAGAAATTAATTTTCTGTACTTTTACAACATATTATTTTTTTTTGGAAATTTTGTACAACACATGGCTATGGTTATTTTCACATACCTATATGAAATACGTTTATCGACATAATACTGAGAATTTCTTACGAAAATTGGCGCATAATTTTATATTTTATTTGATGTTTCGTTCAAGCATTTTTTTTCAAACCATGAAAAAGATAATCAAATCTTAAAAAAAAGACTTTATTTTGTTTTAATTTGCTTATTAATATGCGCAGTTAATACTGGAAAGTAATCCAGGGATCATTACAACTAACTTTAACTACTTGAGCAAGTTATTTCAAATATCGAGCATATTTAATTTTATCAACTCTATGGTAATAGTACTACCATAACAATACGTTTATAAGTAGAATGCTAATAAACATTTAATGATATTTAATCAATACGCATGTGTATATTTGTTTGTTTCTATTCAATTTACTCTAACGTTTACAATGAAATTTTACAATTACTTTATTTTGTTAAAAAAAAAATAGTGTAGTGGTTAAAAATAGGGCTCTAATTAGTTAAAATTCTCTCACATATACATTCAAAAGTGTTATTTAACACGTCAGTTATTGCATTATAATCGAAGCCTGAAGCAAAAATTCGATTTATATAAATATTTATGTAAAATGACAAATACTGTATTTTATTTTTTTAAACACGACAAACCAGATTACAAAACAAATGTATGTATTATTGTAAAAATTTATCTATAGCGGTCTCTGCTGTGGAAAAATTTGGAGACTTTGCAAATATGTGTATGTGTGTGTGTGTGTGTGTGTGTGTGTGTGTAGGTATGTGTACAACATTTGTCATGTACACAAGTATTTACCGTTAAGATTTCTATCCTTATGATTACAAACTACACATAGTACTGTGGTGTGCCTGGGACACCCTGACACAAAGAATGACAGGGAAATTTTTATATTTTATTACAGTAACGTACGAATGGCGCAACGGCCAATGAGAGTAGAAAAGCGAAGTAGGCCTACTTTATTTTTGAAGGGAATTGGGAACCGGTTTTTATTCATTTCTCATGGCGGAATGTACTTTGCGTGATAATCGAGATATTACATTTTTGAGGTAATAAATTAACACTTTGAAAATAAAACATCGTCAAATTCTGGATTAATGAATCGTCTTGATGAGCTTACATCAAGTCATGCAGTCCCATTGCACAAATCTTTCAAAGATAATATTAATGAATCGTAATAAATGTAAATAAAAAGTACAAAATACATTTTTGATATTGTTAACTAAATTATTTTTCATAACTTAAATTATTAACACGTATAAAAACAGATACGTACTTGGAAAAATTATTTAATAACAATACCAACGAATGTCAGAATAACAACGAAATTTCCATTGGCTTAAATTAATGCATAAGATTTAAATTTGTTCGCATGTGTGTCTGATGGTGTATAAATTTGTGCTCGATGAATCGGATGACGATTTAATCCATAGAATAATCAGTTTTAACACCATCACTTCTAGGACCAAATTTTTTTTTTTAAAAATAGAACTGCAACAAACGTGTGTCTTAGTGGATGCAAATGCGCTTTGTTGAGACTGTAACATTTTGTAGCACTTGGTGCAAACCAAGTTTCGAAGCAAAGTTTTGACACTGGGAAAATAAAAATAAAAATCACAGATTAATTTCGTGTTAGGATAAACATTTCTACCGCTTCTGCTATTGGCTGCCAGTTAATCTGATCGACTATGAGCCAAGAAACATCCAATCACAAGCAACCCAGTCGACACGTCTCCCAAGTCAGCAGCAAAACTACCAGGTGGTTCTTGCCCCAGATTGTGATATTTTTTTATGAAAATTTTGCGTGCCGTGACGTCAACCAAGATGGCCGGTCGGCACCCTGACAACCAAACTTGAACTCTGCGCTCGGACATACATACATATACGTATTGTGTTAAACATATATCATACATATAATATTAAAAGTATCGTATTTATTATACATATTTAGTTATACGGTTATGGATAAATAAGTGTTAAATTAACTATTTTATTTGTGCCAGATCTTATTGTTAAATGTATGATAAATATTTTAAGCGTTAAATGGACAGCTGTAATGCTATTAACTGTGAAACTTATTATATCTGCATGCATTGTGTTCTGAAAAATGATGTGTCATGATATGCCAAAGTGACGTGTATAGTTCCAAAACAGAGCTATGCTCTCCGGAACATCGTAAAATAAATAAATAAATAATTTAGTACGGATATTCGGACGCCATCCCTTCCAACGATTCTGTGAGGTGGAGGGGGGGGGGGGGAGACGAATTCCAATCGCCATCGCTTGCAAAACTCGTGAACATTGATTGTTCGAACGCAACACGTACTGCATGTTAATTGGCTGTACTTAATTTTCCGTGACCGGCCTGGAAAGAGGGGGGGGGGGGGAAGGGGGAATGATAAAAAAAAAACAAGTGAAGAGGGGGTGGGGATGCAGAGGGAACATTAAAATACGCTCGGCGCACTTCGTTTCGTTTTTTTTTTTTTCCCGGCGCCGGCGCGTGCGACTGCAGCGCGCACGTGGCGCGGCAGCGAACTAAAACAACAGCGCTCTCCTCGCACGAGCGGACGTCTCCAAGTGCGCATTCCGCGGCCAGACGCCAGGGTGTTTTTTTTTATTTTTTTTCTTCTTGCGAAACGGCGGTTATCGCATCAGCGTTGATTTCCCCGATGATAAAGTGATGATTGCGTGGTATTTACTCGTTTTGGTTTTGAGGACTAGGAGGGGGGGGGGGGGTTGTGTGTGTCTGCCCCGCGCGTGGTGCGGGGTGCGGGGAAGAAGTGTAAAACAATGTGTGGACCCCCCCGGGGGGGGGGGGGGGGGGGAGGGGTGAGCACAAATGCAGCGTAACAAATGCTGATCACAGGAATCAACCCCGCTAATGCAATTACGCTCCCGAACAACAACACTCCCTAACCAAACCAACTTTAACTCGATTACCTGAAGGGCATATGGAATGATGCGGGCAAATAACAGTGGCTTGAGTGGGGGGGGGGGGGGGGGGGGGGGAAGTTGGATTGTGGGTAATAGTATTGGTTTGTGGAGAGGAAAGGGGTTGGCTGTGTTATTAGGAATGGCTCACAAAGTAAACTTGACCTTTACTCTAGCCAAAATTACACACGCTATTAATTTTGTATAGTAATATATATTTTTTAGAAAATACATTTTTTGAAATAACAAAAAATTAACTGACTTTTAAACGAATAAACGAAGACTTCTTTGTAAACCCAGATAACTGGATATTCGTACAAAAAAAAACGTAATTCAAGAGTTAAGTTTCTTTGTAAACGTAATGAACATTCCCCGTGGAAAAAATATATATTTTTTTTTTTTGCTGCAGACCAAACACGTTAGTGAAGGTTTTTTTTTTTTTAACACACGAAGGAAGCATAGAAACTTAGTTCCTGTCACGAAGATCCAGTGTACTGTGTACATTTAAGGTAACCAATTTGAAACAGTTTTACGTGTCACACTGGAACGAGTAGAGCAGTGTAAATTCTACTGTTAATTACTTTGAAACATATAAAAATAACTAAATGTGTGAACTTTCGTTTACAGGTTTGAATTACGTTTGGTCGCAAAGAGTTCGAATCAGCTCTGCTTCGTATGTAATTATTTGTATCGCTATGAAAAAAAATGAAAAAAAAAAAAAAACTTTTACTCATATTTATCTCTTACTAACAGAGTTCAAGCAAAAAAAAAAATGTTTTTGGATCTTTAAACTTTGTAAATTTGCTACTGCCAAATTCTTTTGGTACTGACAACCATGTTGCTGTTAGCTACGTTTGAAAATTAATTTTAATAGCTGTTCCCAAAGGAACTATGATTTTAAACGGAAAAGAACCCAATGTTGAAACGAATTTTTTAGACTAAATCCGCTCCGTACGTCATCAACGTTGTTTTAATAGCAAATACATGTTTAAATAGCAAACATAAAAACATGATAAATACAATATTATAAATGTATATGTTAAAAATAATAAGATATCTTACGTATGAGTACCACTTTAATAGCTTCAGAGAGAAAGGCGAAGAAAGTATAGGACTTTTATTAACAATTACAGTGATACAAAATGTCACTCATCAAATATTGTTTATTTTCGATATTACAATAGGCGATTCCACTACATTTTCTGAACGGACAATATGTGTGTAGTCGTGAAACAGCAACTAAGAAATTTTTCTATTTGAACACTTGAAATTAAATCGATTCAATAATTTTTAGCTGGAGACTATCATGAGGGACTAAACCGACACAAAATTTAAAAAGTTCTTATTATATTAGTTATTAAATACTACGTATTTATTATATAAAATGGATGTACGTAATGTATCTTAATAACGAGGCACTTTACTTATTCATACATTCATAAGGAATTAAATATTGCACACAAATTAATAATTATGCTTCAACTATGGAAGTAGCTCAATTTTTTAAACCTTTAAAAACTTTACAGAGTGGGATATTTTTCAAAATATAATTAACCAAAAAGCAATCATCGATACGTGTTCACTCCGACAAAAATAGTTGTACGATGTGAATTTTTTTCTTTCAAATAATGGATAAAGATATTTTTTGTGGTGCTTGAAGATTTTTGACAATAATTATGACTATATTTTATTTTGTGTTATATAAATGTGACTTTTTTTGTATGTAAAAAAAAAGGCATTATTTTTACCAAACAAAAGAATGAAATTTTTAACTATCGCTGCCCCATTTATTTTTCTACCAACACACCCCCTATCTAAACACACAGATGCCATTCATTCCCACCGCGTCTCTAGCATACGGGTTTCGGACGGTAAATCATGCGTACGGTCGCAAGGATAATGCTCTAATTTGTAAGCAACCGCCGACCAGATTTTCACCTTTTAATAAATTACAATCGCTTACCCCCCCCCCCCTCCACCACTAAGCCGCCTGCCGACCCCACATTAAACATTCCACCTTAATGAACCGGGCGTAAATCACACGGATGACGACGACTCCAAAGCTCTCTCTCCCCCCCCCCCCCCCCCACCTTTTTTTTCCAATCCTCCTTTTTTTCTGGCATTTAATTAACGTGTGCCGCGGTTTTTTAATCTCCCGCATCTCGATTTAATGGCGGCGACGATCAATTGCACTTAATTTTTAATGTTTGATTCGTGAAATATCAGGAGCGGACGTTGGGTTTGTCCCGGCGTTCGCGTTAGTTGGTTGTTCGGGGACGACGGAAGACTACCATAATGGCGGTATTCCGCCTGGCCCTCTTCGAAAAAGGTGGAAAAGTATACCATAACGGAAATCTGCCATAAGTCAAAAGGACGAGACGGAATGCTGCCATATTTTCTTACACCCTCCATGGAATGAGTACAGCAGCATTGTCCTCGAAGTAGTGTATAGAATACTCGGTAAGTAGAGCTGTCAACCCTCTAGCTGTTTCTCAGGTCAACTTTAAAGCGTACAGATAGCGCTTCAGACGGTGATAGTTGCAATAACAAATCATATCCAGATCGCGGACGAGAAGAAAGAAATGTTTCCAAAAATGTTATATTGGTAGCACTGTATTCGTATTACAACGATTAAAAAAAAATACTTGTGGTACCTAGTATTCCATTCTGCCAAAATTTGTTATATGTACATTCTACGGAATGAGGAAAACGGCCTTATTCGTAAAATTGTAATGTAACTAGCTTCATAGAATTTACACTTTTGCACACTGGAATAATTGAAGTAATTGTACATTATTTAATGAGTGCAAATCCAACGCAAATCTTCAAGGATTTTCTTATGTAATGTTTTCTGTGACTGAACAGATGTTAAGGTTTTTAATGTCTATAATAAATTATTTAAAGTCTACAACATGTATTTTTAAGATGCTGAAATGGGAGGGAAATATTTTTGTGTAGTGTAGTTTGTTGGCACATGGCAAGCAGCACAGGCGCTTTAGGGGAGACATAGGCTCGTGCATTTCGAATGTTGATGGGCTTTGCAGCTTTTCAAAAATAAACTATGCTGAAATTTAAGAATTTTTTATATTAGAAAATAAAAAATATATAACTATGCGTAGCATATTATCCTGCTTCATTAAAACTGTCCGATCTAATTGAAAATCAGTTTATGTGCCTTACAGCACCTATAAACGAATTATGACATGAAATAAAAACAAAAACACATTAACACAAATACATAATACACATCAATGCGACAAAACACGAAACAACACAACACACAGATAGATAAATATTGATAAAGTTCAGTTAACCAATTGGTTATTTTGGTTTTCCACAAAAATCTTAAACCGAAACAAAACCTAGTGTATACAAAATAAATATGTAGATTACAAAAGTTTTACCAATGAATATATGTAGATTATTTAAAAATAGTTATTTTTTACACATTTTATAGTTACTAATGGTTTTAAAAGTGTCACTAATTCTGTAATTGCAAGTTGGAATTCTTAATCCAAACCGAGTCATTACGTCTGAACCAACAAAAATGGTAATAAAATGTTTATAATAAAAAGTGCATCACTGATCGAACGTCTAATAAATGGAAAATGCAATAGGTTATATAGGAATGTATCATATTCAAAATAATTTAATTGCCTGATATTTGTAAATATTAATTTAAGAACTTTTTCTGCATACTTTCAATTCTTTTCTAATTAAAATCTTTTGATGCAAAGAAAGTTTTAAAATTAATAAGACCTAAAATCTTCATGTGTTGCTAATAGTATCTTCACGTTGGTAAAAATAAGCTTGGCATTCAATATAACTCGAAGGTCTTAAAAGAGGACACCACGTTTAATGCCATTACTTACTATGTGATAATTCTGATTAATTAAATTAGTTTTTTTTACTGAAGGTTATACAATAAATGCTATCGTAATTAAGAGACATTTGTTAACTTTAAAATCAGATCGGGACAGCTGAAATATCTTGCTGAATAGTTTCACAAACATATTCCCCAATTAAATTTTTTTTACATCAGCATATTTTCTTGATCAATTCTGATTACAATTGGAATATTATTTATTAAATATTAAAGAGTAGTTGAAATAAACTACTACTTTGCGGAACACCTAATACCATGAAATTGCATATTTGACTGCAAAGCGTATATTTGTAAGATAATTAAAACATATATACCACGCATTGCTTGACGAGGCCTAAATTGACAATTTTTTAATCATAAGATTATGTTGGAAAGTATCAAAGGCTTTGCTCCTGTTAAAATAAATAGAATATTTTATTTACATATGGATTTATACTGGTACACACACATATGTATATGAAGCGTGTGTTAAAGACGCATTCCGAATTGAAAACTACGTGGATTAACAGAAATAATATTTTTTGGAAAAAAACTAACGTGCCTATAAATATTTTTTCGTCAAAAACTGCTAAAATACTACAAAACAAAAGTTTCTGACTAAAAGTTAACCGTCAATAATACTTCAAGAAAATATATACCAATTAATGGTTGAACATACAACATCGGTATAGAACCACTCACTGACTGATACACACTTAATTGATATATTTTTGTACAAAAGCAATATTTTTTTTTTAAATGTTTTCTATGTTTGTTTGAGCTTTATTTATAACATGTTGGAATGATAATGCTACAGTTACTAAAAACTAAAACGCTACAAAACTAAAAAAAAATATTTTTGCAAAACTCCGTTCCCCCGGAGAAACCCCCGGAATGGCCACCGCATGGGGAGCCCAAGAAAAGAAACGGGCTCCCCATTTGGGAGCCACCTGGTAGGTTTTTTTTCTGTTCCACCCGCCGTTTCTTTTGGTAGCCTGACTTGTTACAAGGGATTGTATTCCTACCAGAGAAAATGCCACCATTTTATCTGGGCAATCCGCCTTGGAGGAGCCGGGGCGCGAACCCGGGTCCTACAAGTCACAAGGCAGGCGCTCTACTACCACCAGAACCAGAGCGGTAGAGCGAATACTTGCAGTCTTCTTAACACTGACATTATGTTATTCCACGAGTTTTCTGTATTTTCGTGTGCCATTAACACATCTAACCTCGGTTACGAACAAATTTATGTGTTCTTATGTTGTTCGTTCAGCATTAATTATGTAATTTCATAATAGTGAAATATAATAAATTTGTATAACTAGTCTGGCAATTTTTTAGTTACTTTCCTGCAAACAACATTATAGTCCCGCTGTGCAAAAAATTATATAGAAATATAGACAAGTAAAAACATATGTCTAAGGTAAAGTTATTTTGAAATAAATTTTAGATATTAAAATAGCGTGTTTAGTTAAAATATGTGTGCTTACAAGCAGTCGAGAAACAGATTTCCGTTATGGTACTTTTCCGCCTTTTTCGAAGAGTCCAGGCGGAATACTGTCATTATGGTATATTTCCGATATGGCAGTCTTCCGCGCCCCCCGTTGTTCGCCGTCACCGATAAGCGAACACGTCACCCGAATTGCTGCGCGGTTGTCGGGAGTGTTCGGCGAGCTAGCGTTAATTACTTTTCAAACCTCAATCAACGTCTGATTGGTTCTCGCGGTTGTTTTGTTTTGTTTTGTTTTGAAGTAGCTCGGCTTCCGGGCTTCTGGATTGTAGCCCCGTGTCCTTGGCGAATAATTCACCTACGTTTCGGTCGACATTGCTCCCTGATGATGGCGACTGCGATGTCGACCGAAACGTCGGTGAATTATTCGCCAAGGACACGGGGTTACAACCCAGAAGCCAAGCTACTTCAGACAATGGCCGTGAAAGCCTGCGAACATTTGTTTTGTTTTGTTTTTGTGCTGCCCCCAAGACCAAGTCGACTGAACGACGCCATGTCGACTTGTGCCGCTTCGTCAAAACAAGAAGGGGGGGGGGGGGGAAGTGTGATCGCGGGAGGTAATATTCTTACAGCGCGGCTTTTCAAACACTAGACACTTTCCTGTGTCTACCACGAAAACAAGCGTTTCTGAATTCCTGCTGGTTAAAAAAAAAACCACTGTTTACAATTTAACTTTACAAGGCTTGTTCATTGACGCTCCCGCCATCATTTTTTTTTTCGTTCCCCCGTGTGTGTATATTGTTTGGAAAACTTAGTTAAATCGTGAGAATGGTCGACTACGTTAGGTTAGCTACATTAAAAAACTTAAAAAAAAAAAAAAAAACATTGCGGGAAGTTGTTTTGGTTGGTACAGCTACGTTAAAAATTACTGTAAAATAATTTTAATGGTTGCTCAGGGATTATCAGTTTATCCAGACCTAACCAACCGTTCACATGATTTCCCAGTATTTTTTTTTTTTTAAGTAGCTTTACTAACCCAATCAACCGTACACATTGTTTTGAAGTATTTTTTTTTTAAATTTAGCTACCCTAACTTAATCGATTATTTTCACAATTTAACTCAAGTTATCCAAATAATACACACACACACACACCTACAGACCCAAGCGGGAAAGGAAATAAAAAATGGCTTCAGCCGTGTCCATGCACAGGTATTGTAAAGTAATATATTAAATGTGATTTATCAGAAACCAGTAGGAATATAGTAAAGTTTTTTTCAGGGTAAACATAGGAAAGTCTCTGAGTGTCCAAAAATAAAATAAAAATATATTCTCAGAATTTTATCATTACTCCCAAGGGAAAGTCGCGCTGTAAGAATATAACCGACATGAAGATAGAAGTAAGGGAGTTGGTTGTGTACAATATTTGCCGAGTTAACACATGAAGTCAAAATGAGAATACAATTCCCCCCCCCCCCCCTTTTTTCTATGTACATACGAAAAATATTTTTTTTTGTTAAATGAAGTTTAACGCTAATTTCTTGCAGGACGTGTTGATATTGCGGTTTTTTTTTTTTTTTTTTAGCAATATTCACCGATTCTCCCTAGTGAGTTATTTTCAAGATATTTAACAAATTTATGGTTTATAAGCTTTTATAGAGCTACGATTTGTTTTGCTCTCCAACTGCTAACCCGTTGGCTTCAACTTCAGGTCAGATCAGGCTCCATGGTATAAACGGTGGGATTTTTACCTCGCAGTTTTGTTAAGAGAGGCCCTAAGACTACGCGACCTCTAGGATTAAAGTGGTGTACGAACACTAACACACAACTTTTGGTACTCGTTAATTGGAATAATTTCTCAGCAAGTGTTAGTGTGTTATTTTTGTCGATAATCGTATTGTGTACTTTATTGTTTGCTTCTATTATTAAATTAAATTATTGGATTTTTGATTTGGAACATCTTAGCTCTCAGTATACGACATTTGGGGGGAGTAATTTTGTGAATGGAACGGAAGTCGCGTGGAATGAAATTAAATAAACAAAAGTGCTGCCATCTGTGGCGGATGGCGCAAGCCAAAGTTCACAAAAAACAAGTGAAACTTCATGGTATTGTATGTTTGACGAATTTTGACAAGATGGGCAGTATTTTAAAATAATTCCATGTCGAAAATCAGGTCCAAAGCCGAAGTTTCGGTCTGCAAATCAAATGATTCATTAGTCGACGCAGCCTATTCCGGCAGCGTATTCTAGCGGCG
>NC_086338.1:45837063-45900736 GCF_032445375.1 Bacillus rossius redtenbacheri | reverse complement strand
ACTTGCGTGTACCTATCACGCTCGGCATTATTTTAAAGGATTCTACGTTAAACTTTGTGTCCGATTTTCGTATTGAGAAAAATGAAATTTGCTCGTTACCGAGGTTAGAGGTTACACATGTCTAGCGAGTAGGCACTGAAAAAACTCGCTCACATTTTTTAAAATTTTATTTAGTCCAAGTGATTTATTGAAATGTTAAGTTATTTTTTTTTTTTTACGCGTGTGGCAACCACATCACAGCGTTACCCATCAGCAGCACGGATCTTGGACCTTTCCACGTCTGGATGGTTTATTTGGCAGGTCCGGTTCTGTTAGGAGCTGGAGAGGGTGGTGCAGTGTGAAGGGGGGGTGGACATTGCGGCAGGGTTTAGGGGGGATGACGTCGGGCCCAAAGGGATCGGTTAGGGGAGCGGGGTGTTGGTGGGAAACGCAGCGGTCAAGCCGCAAGGTTGCGCCCGCAGACGGAAGGAGGTCGGGAAGGAAAGGGGATTTCAGGAGCTGTGCGAGTTGGAAAGGGGGGGGGGAACCCCCCCCCTCCCCCCCCCCCCCCGGCGATGTGCGCAGTCTGGCGTGTACTTCCAGCGCCGCCGGCAGACCTCGCCTGGAATCGCCAAGTTTCCAGTGTTCCAGCGCACCTCAGCCCGGCTGTGTGGTAAACTTGTTATACCCGGCGCCTCCACCAATGTTCACGACTGTTCCCCTCGTGGGGTCCCAGTGTCCATAGTATCAACTGTTAAGCGTTGTGGAGTTTTGGTTTCGAGGTCACAATTAAAGAGCAACTCGAACAGTTTTAGATAAGCGCGCATGCGCGAGTACCGCTTTGTTGTTTTCTCGCTTGCAGCGCCACCTGCGCAAAATGGCGACTCCTGAGCGTACAGCTTTTTGTGTTCTGCAATTCACTATGAGTGAATCGGTAACTTTCAGTCCAACGTGCGTTTCGTTTCAAGTCCACGCGTTTTACGGTTGCTGCATGCTTTGAAAACAGATGACTGTTGGATTGGTCGTAATGGTCGAGGAGATAGCTTTTTTTTTTTTTTTTTTTTTTTCGCTGGCCTCCTCTTTTACCTGACATAACGCCGTACGATTTTTTCTTTTTTTCTTTTGGTGCTTTATAAAATATCGTGTATAAGTTCCGCGGCTACCTAACGATTTTCCAGAGTTGTGACAATGAATTGAAGAGGCTATTGCTTCCATCACTCCGGACTTGTTAACCAAAGCGTCGGAAGAATGGGACTTCAGGTCGAATGTGAGCCGTATAACTAAATGTTCTCATATCGAACACATATCGAACATTTGTAATATTTTTAAAGAAAATACTAGGTAAGTTTACGTTAAATTCGATGTATGATTTGTTTGTGAGTAGAATAAATCAAACTGTGGTATTATACCACTGAAACTGGGACATACTTTTATGGACATCCTGTATTTCTGATTTTGTGGCGCACTGGTCACCTGTCAGGACTTGGCAGTTATGTTCCTCTGTCTGTTTTCTTGCGAAGCTATCTTCCAGGCCTTTGCTACACGAACAAAACTAGAGTTAAGAGTGACGGGTTTATCTAATAATCATTTGAACTGGCTTTGATGGAATAAAAAAAAAAAATTGAATTTGAGGTCCCGGGTGCAAAATAATAATGCAGTTTCGCCGCTATATTCCTGTTCGTAACAGTTTTTTTATTCGTTACGCTGATTTTTTAAAGTTTTTCTCTATACCCCCGCCGGCTGGCACAAGAAGTCGCACCTCAGGAAACTTCTCCCGTGTTGGAAGCAAACGGACGGGCGAAGGCAGAGGAGGTGGAGCCGTCGAAAGATAACAGAATATCGGGAGCGCACCAGAAGACAGCAACAGTGAAAGGAATACGCGCACTGAAGGAAAAGAGAGTAAGGCTGGTCGAATTGCAGAAGAGGATAGGAGAAAAGTGCATTCTGGCGTGAAGGTAAACAGGCTCCCGTGAAATGAAAAGGGTCTCCCCTCCCACACACACACACACCTCTACCCCCCCCCCTTCCTTTTCCCGTACAAGCCGCGAAATAACAGCCAGGCAATAAAGAGCCACAAAGACAAAATGGTTCCGGGGTCTGAAGAGGGTTTGCAGGAAGACTCGGGTGAAGGTGGTCTTGGTGGAGAAGTCATTGGTTTCGGGAGGGACGAAAACCCCGCTTTTTTCGCAGACCTGCTGCTACTGGTGAGGGATCTTGCGAAGAGAGGAAAAAGGATTGGAAAAAAAGGAGTGGGAGGGGAGGGGACGAGACAAATCAACAAGGGCCCAGAAGATCCGCGAGTCCCATACAAACCGTGCCGGCACGAACAGTAAACTGCCCGCCGCAATGCAACATCGACCAGTGTTAAAGGGGGTGCCTCTCATGATTTTATATTTATATTAATCACTGATCAACTTTTAAGACTTTTTTTCAATTGTTTAACTTTCACGAAATGAAAAATTATATAACGGCACATACTTTTTTTTTACAAAATTATCTGCCAAATTTACATTTTTAACATTTTTTTTTTGGTTGTACAAATAAGGAGAATTTAATTTATTGCAGAACTGAATTTTTTTTAGGTTTTAACTGCAATTACACTGGATACTTCATGATATGGTTTGAATTTCTATCACAAATCTCGTTTCATGTATCTTGGCTGTCAAAATCGTAACAAATGTGAGAATTTTGAAATGCCAGGTAAAATTAATTAATATTTTCTGAAAGAAATTCAAACCATTTATTAAGGGGCAAGTAGCTCATTTCGAGGCAACGCGACCGACGAATGGAAATCTCGCTAGTTAACACTTTAATTATTTTTTTTGGCAGCATTTACGATAATGACGCTGGAAAAAACTCATAACCAAGATAAATCCAAGTAACGTTGCAGTGCTGTGGTAGGCATTTACAAATATGAAAAAATAACATGCTTAACTTTTTGTACATTTACGCGTGACACTGATCAGATCACGAGAACTGGAAATGTACAACCATTATATATTATTGTGAATAGTTAACATTGCCAGAAAATTCCTTTCTAACCATTAAAAAATGGCTCAGATTATGCAAATATTCACATAACCTTGGTAAAAAAACGTGTCTTTAAACTTATTTTCAAAAACCAACCAAACCCTAGTTAGCAAATTCATGGAAGTACACAAATTTAAATTTGATACCATTTCAGAATTGCTTACCGAACTACTGAAATCCTGACGGGAATGTGAAAATAAAAATAAACTCATCAAAAGTAACTCAAAAATTTCGAATTCGGCCATTTGAAAATCCGTTTTAAATATTTACTGAAACTAACACAAGGTTATGCGACATTATGCATAAGTTTTAACGCCACACTGGGAATAGACCATTTACCAAAAGATTTTTTTTTCTTCCTTGCATTGGAAGCGGAAGAGAAAATGATTTTTTATGTCCTTTTCCCACTCTCAATCTCCTCTCTCCCCCCCCCCCCCCACCCCTTTTTCCCCTGTCACTCTCTAATAGCAGACTGAAACAAAATAAAATTGCTTTTCAAATATTTTGAAACATGCACAGAAAATTACCAAAGCCCTAAACATAATTTCCGTGCAATAGACTGAATTTTTTTTTCTTCTCATACAAACGCGATTAATGCACTCTTTGGGATTATCTACAAACCGAGATACGCACGACATTCCGTGTGTTTTTTTTATTTTAATGTTTTATATCAGTAATTTTTTTTTGGGCTCCGAATTATTTGTCGCATATCGAAGTCACTCGCAACAACCCCTTCTTTTTTTTTTTATTCCTGAACCAATTGTTTGTTGGCTTCGATGACTCATCTCTAATGGCCGAACCACTGGGTGACAAGGAAGGGGGATTCATACCCACGGGCGTTTGTGAAAATGGAAAACAGAAGAAGGGGGGGGGGGGGTTTGCAGTCCCACATCGGGAGCTGAACAACACGTAGCTATTTTATGGAACTTTTATTTAAAAAAGAAAAAAAGTGGAAGGGGCTCGGAGCAGTCCGTGGACGGAGAAGGTTAGCAAAAGGGGGGGAGGGGGAATGGAAAAAATAGGGGGGGGGGGGTGAAGTGATGTGTTTTTGTTTAGTTGGTTCCCTGGCGGAGAGCTATGAGGACGAGACCACGGATCGAGAAACTGCAGCACGCGGGAGAGAGAGAGAGAAAGCGAGAGAGATATAAATTAAAAAAAAAAAAGCGACACTAATCATTTAACGGGCTATAAATCGCTGTCCGGGGCTATTTCACGCTATCGCTCGACGCCCTCCGATTCGGAAACTTCAACCATCCCTCCCCCCCCCCCCTCCCTTCGTTTCGCACCCCCTCTCCCCCCCTCCCTACATTTCCATCTCGCCTGAGGGTAAGAACAACAAAAAAATTGGGGGAAGTTCTCAATCGAGGATTGAGAGCTTTTCCACCCCCACCCCCCACACTGAATATATAGATATATTTTGTCCCACCCTGGATGGTTTGGAGAAGGGGTGTGGGGAGAATAATGCATGTGCGCGCCACGGCGGAAGCATATCCCGATACTGGCTTGACGAGGGACGGAATAAAGGGGGGGAAGTAGAAGGGATGAGCGTGTGTGAATTTACAGGGGGGGGGGGAGGTGGAGGGGTGAAATAAACAAGTGGGGTTGGAGGAATACGCGCTCTCTACACTACCTCTCTTTCCCGAGAGCAGCCCTTGACTCCCCTCCCCCCCCCCCCCCCCCCCCCACTTTTTGGACTCTTCCACACACACACACAAATTTCGAGAACACTTCAGGATCAACCATCTCCACCCTCGACCCAACCCCTAACCAACCACTTCTCTCGAACCCTTGTTGCGTCGCGTACACATTCCATCAGAAGGGCATCTCACCCACTCCACCCCTTAGCTTTCGCGTATTTTAGTAAACATACATAAAGAAAAAATGTAGGTTACCTTGTCGGCGAGTCACTTCATCTTGTTTTATTGGCGCCTGGACGAACGAATTCTCTTGCAATATTTCACCCTTCTCTCCTCCTAGTTAAGCCACCAAAAGCTGCGTGAAACACAGACATGATACAAACTACCTCGTGAAAAAAAAAAAAAAACTTAAAAAAGTTTTCTCGCTCAGTAGTGATTTTCGTTCAGCGCACGTTACGTTTTTTTTTTTTTTTGCAATTAAATTCCGATGCATGACCTCAGCTATCGGTATGGGGCATTTGGCGGGAGTATAATTTCGTGAATGGAGCGGAAGTCTCATGAAACATAAAAGTGTGACCACGGTGCTGCCATCTGTGGCGGATGGCGCGAACCTGAGTTCACAAAGCCAAAGGGAAACTTTAAAAGTTTTAACTGTTTAATGAATTTTTAAACAAAATGGGCAGTATTATAATAAAGTTTCTTGTCTGAAATCAGGTCCAAAGCTGGGGTTAATTATTTTTTAATTTTTTTTTTTTTTTTTTTTGCAAATCTAGTGATTCGACAATAGACGCAGCTGCTCCGGTAACGAATTCTAGGTGTGATTCGCACGAATAAATGTTTTTGAAAACACAATTTTCGTATATTTATGAGTCTCATATAATGTTAAAAAATTCTACGTTGAATTTCGTATTATAAGTGTATTTGCATAATGAGATCACACGAATTTGGTTAGATATTGCACATCTCTGGCGAGTACACTGAAAAACTCGCTCCGATTTTATTTTAAACTTTTGATAAAGGAAATGTTCGTTTATTTGTGCTGAAAACAAATGTAAGAGATTATCAGAGACCAAAATATAGTTTTCCATTGACAGCATTGTCTCAGTTGCAATTATTCCCACAAAAAAAAAAGAATTTAATACCTACTAAATGCCAATGACTTCACAGGTAAATCTTTATGTAACGGATGGTCACTTATTACTTCAAAATTTCACTAAACATTTTATTAACCCAGCCAAATTCTGAAAATCATGTACTTATTAAAAGTTGTTATACGAATATTTTTTGTGGTTTCTATTTCTCCCCATGAATACTCTATTATCTATAAATTAAATATGTGACTTATTTTAAAGAAATAAATATAAATTTTAGCGAAACCAGAGAGAACTGTTTTTATTAAGTCAACTATAAATTTACAGAGATGACGGGGGGAAAATGAGGTAAAGAGGTGACTAGTATAAGAAGGACAGAGACAACTTTAATTCCAAGGACAATTAATTAAAATAATTTATACTTAACGGTGTTTTTAAATAGTTGTATAAATGTATGGATGAATCATTTCTTACGCTACTGGTGGGTTAGACATGATTAGTGTTGACACACAAAAAATAAAAAGAGCCGCAAGCTACCACTAGGCTCCAGATGAAAGAGTAAAGCATTCCTTCTTTACATTATGGTCATTGCTTCGCCTTTGCATATGACACATTATTTCAGCCACTGGGATTTTAGTGACTTACCTGTGAATTAAACTAGTTCGATGTCGTTTTTGGTACACATTTGGTAGAAGTAAACTAATAAAATTATAATTCAGTATCTTTCAACTGATTTCAAATACAAAATTAGGCTCTAGAAAGAGCATTTTACTTCGCTCATTACGGCACAGTTTGACTCTAGAATGTGTGACCAAAAGTCTCAAAGTTACACGAATGGATCTAAATCTCGAGGAAACGAGATAAAAGGTAATGTGTTAGGTGGTCTTATGTCGCAGAAATGGAAGTCTCTATTGACGGGACCAGAAGTCTTAGATAAAGCACCGGTCAACGAGACCAGAAGTTTCGAGGTGACGAGACCGAAATTTTCAAGGCAATGGGACAAGAAGTCTCAATTCGGTGAAACTGGAAGTCTCAAAGTGACAAGACCGGAAGTCACAAGGAGACAGAGCCGACGAAACAATGACTTCTAACAGTAAGTGACATTTTTGAAGTCGTAAAATACCGTATCAATTAGGGGTCATTTTAGTTGAGGAACGTAAGTGAAATGTAGCAGGGAATAAAATTTTTAACCACTTGTAGCGGAGAAGACTAGTTGAACTATAGTTATGCTTCGTGACTTTCACCGACCATTTTTTCTTTGCTCTAAAGGCCAAAATAAGCACTACACCCCCAACCCCCCCATAAAAAACCAAACCGAGGGTGGGTGATGGGGGTTGGGAGGAGAATGTGACCTACATGTCCAACGCAAACGGCGTACGTCACTCGTCACGAAATTCCCAGAAGGGAAGGGTGTCAAAACGCGTGGAACCTGTTGGTGGACGGAAGGGGGAGGGGAAGTAAAAAAAAATGTTTGCAGAGGCAGAAAATGCCATCAAAAACAATCCCGCTCGTGAGTGAGTCTTATTGCGATTTGCCGTGTTTTGCCAACGATACTGCGCAGGGCTCGTTTTGCTGTTTTGCAAAGCACGAGGGTGTTCGTGCGTGTTGATTTTGCACGGCCTGTATCGGTGCCTAGTTAACGGGCTTGGAAAAAGGGAAAGGGGGGGGGGGAGGGGGAGAATGGGAAATGAGCGACAAAATGACGTTTCAGTTACGCGACCCTTGGGGCAAGAGACCTGTTTCACTGTGTCATCCCCCCCCCCCCCCGGTTAATTCTAAACAAGTATTTTCAACACCCCCGTTTCCCCCTTCACAACGTTGATTTGCGCTGGGGAAACAGCTATGCCTGTAACGACGAAACACGGAAAGCAACTGGCTACTCGTTTCGTACTAACTGGTCTGTTTAATTTCATGATCGTGTAGTAGCGGAGCGAGGTTTAATCACGCTGAACATTTGCTTTTTTATTAATTGTATTCGTTACGAGAAATGAGCGTTGCGTCCACTCCAATGATAAAAAAAAAATTGGAAATACGTCAGTTAAATTGTACCATAAAGAAGGGGAAAAAAGCATCAGAAATGTTAATGATAAAATTATGTCTATGTCAAGTAGGTAGCAGATTTTTAATGTTTTGACATCGATTCGGGATTATCACCTAGACAATAAATCAATTAGTGGGAGGTAATTTATAACTATTGAAAATTATGGGGATAAATCTGAAGATGGGTCATCACTTAACTATCAGCAATCGGGCCCGATTATTCATATTCCGTTTCTGGAAGAGTGACCTGGGGCCGAATAAAATAGTCAAATTCGTGAACTCTCATGCGGAAGTGACACCAGTGAATGCTCTTTCGCACGAGAGAGTGCTGATGAGGTTGGATCGCAAGTTTAATGCCAGATGTGTCCTGTCAAGCTAGTGTTGTTTACTTACAGACTACAGCATTTAAGGGTTGTACTATTATCGTAGTATAAGGGCCTATCTTTAATTATGTAAATCGATGTTGGTATTTGAAAAAAAAAAACGTAAAAAAATACCTCCGTGGTTATAATTTTTTTTAGTAATATTTTCCGAATACAAAATTGTTTTCTGAATGTTTTCTTGCTCACATCCCTAAGACGAAGTGAGGGGGTGGGGGTAAAGTCAACTGATCCTGATGATTTAGCTGACGTGGCCATCTCGAATGGACTTGAGAGTTTTTTTTGACGGGACAACGTCTAATAAATCTATGAACGCCGGCTGCACGCACGAAAAAGTGTCCCGTTATGCACATTGTTCCGTTACGCTGTGTCCCGTCACGCTCATTGTACGCTTGCGCCGCATCTATCTATCTTACACTCGACTGTTTATGAAGTGAAGTGAAAAGTTAATGTGGTTTTCATTGCTTATTACAACAACAATTTCGGCAATAAAGGTTAATTATTCTTGCATTTTAAAAATTTGATTACTAGTGTAATTTCAAGTATTTATTCTTTTATTATTAAAATAAAAAATGATTCCATTTTATTCATAAAGTATGCAATCATTTCATCAATGTTTTGTTATGACGTCACATTTTTTAAAAGCTGGAATGATCATTAGAGCCACGGAAATTTTGCGGATTCATTTAGTCGCAAGCTAGAATGCAAACCTCCACACTGTCGCACTGTGTTCATGATTGGACCGCATTTATCTGGACACGCCCCTCTACGACCGTGAGCCAACGATGTCCGGCTTGGAGAGAAGTAAGCGAATCAGGTAGTGCCAAACAACAAGGATAAAAATGTTCTCGCTAAGAAATCAACCAATGGGAAAGTAAACATGGGTCGAGCACACCTATAACTTTGAATTCCATCCTGAGGCCAGAGGAATCCGCTAAATTTCCGGGACTCTAATGATCATGTATAGCACGGCGCGGCGTGGTAAAAGCTATCGTCGTTGTCTTCCCTGTCCACCTGGAAGCAAGGAATCCGCGATAACTACCGGCTTCGTGTTCCCCAGGAGACACATCCTCTCGGCCTGTGAGACTCCGAGAAGGGTGACGCCTCCGACAAATTGGAAAATCCATAAATGCCCCCCCCCCTTCTCCTAGCGCGGGTTGACAGCAGGACAGGTCCCCTAAGACAACCCCCCTCCCCCTCAACACGAGAACACATCTCCCCTCCCCAATACTTCTCTTAGCACTACACCGAATCACACTCCACTTTCTCCACGGCGGAAGGAAACTTTCATCTGATTTCAATCGTCTATTATTTCCCATTACTTCCATCCTTCTCCTTTGCAAAATTTATCTCATCTCACTCTTTTTTTATACAGTGTTCCACTCCACACGCACGAAACTCGTCTAGAGAAAGAGCGACGGAAAACGAAAAATAAAACTGAAACAGATTTGATGACGTTTTTTTACACTGGGTGAAAAGTTACATGACTAATCATTTCCACTATTATGACGTCAATGATGTAGTTGTTTCAGTTTAATCTTTTTTTGAAGTTGTTTATCAAATAAAATATAAATACTATAAATTCATGTTTTCTAACACTTTTTTTTTGGGGAACGGGGGGACCTCTGGGAATAAGCACGACTTGGCAACGTGGTATAGACTACGTAGGTAATTTTGGCAACTATGTATTGACGTCTCGTAATAATGATATATTGGTGTTGATGTTTGTTGTGTCATGCATACCGACTCTTAATAGACATGGAAATCATTGGTTTTGAGTCTCACATAAATCACTTAAGTATTCTGTGTTAGTTTATGAGTACTATCTTTAATGTATTTATTCAGGTAGAATTAAGGTGGCGACGTCAATAGTCATTAAAATGATAATAAATAAATTTTTAGTCTTTAATTGGAGGAATTTTACTTTGGATTTTTTATGAGCAATTGGCATGTTCATGTAACACACAATAACACAGTTAAAAACGAATAAATTATGTTTAACTTAAAATATATGGTAGTGCGGCCATTTTAGCGTCATTTATGTATACTTCAGTGATTGCATACGAATCCCAGGTGTTAAGTTTCGAAATGATTTATATTCTACTCTTTTTTATATCTATGTGAAAACCACCTGTATAGTAGCCATTGAAAATTAACAAAGAAAATAAGGGAAAAAAATCATGATAAAATATAATTTAAAAGAGTTTGAAAGCAATTTATTTTGTAAGTATTTATTAATTACATTATTTTCAATTATGACACTACGAATGTCGTAGATTCAATGGCTAAAATATTTAAAGGTTCTTGAATGGAACATTCAAAGATATGCGTTACGTTAAATTACTACATTAGGTTTAACAATTTTGAGAAAAGCGGTATTCTGTTTAGATGCCAATCGTATAGACACTCATAAAAGTAGATTTAAATATAGTTCTAGGACAGGTGTAGAAGCCAGGAGCCGATATTTTAATCATCAAAGCCAAAAATTGCTCTAAAACTAACCAAAATGTCCCGTTTTCGAGGGAAAAATTCAATTTTCAAGGGAAAATTTTTCTTTTCAAGCAATAATTTCCCGTATTAGTTCCAAAAAAGTACATGACTTGAAAAATCCTCACAGTTACTAAAGAATTCCTCTCCCAGCCACCCTACAAGAAACACATTGTAAATACCTTCCTTCCAGACAAACAAAAAGGGTGGGTAGATTAGACCAAAGTAGTTACTTAGGAAAAACAACAAATTTGCAAGATAAGTTAAGATTAAGATAACTTTTGAATGGTGAACTCAACAAGCTAAAATGCAAACAATTCACCAAACCGTTAATATAATTTAAAGAATAAAGCAAACTCACAGAGTGCATTAAACTAGTTTATTACTCAACACCATATAAATTATTAGATCCAAGGTTTTTTTTTACATTATTCCCATAGAAACTTTAGTTCAGCTCGTAATCATACAGCTGACCACAAGAGTACATTTGGATATCATTCATGTATTTCATTATTTTTGGGTATTATTCATGTACTTTATTATATATGTATAATTTTCTTAACAGCTATATGTATATAACTATTGACTGAACAAAAAATATGTAGTCTATTGTGATGCAGATGCCCATTGTTAATAAACATTGTTTGTCAAACTCACTTATTTCCTAACATCCTATTAAAAAAAGTTATTCCTACATAGAAAAAATTCAAAAGTTTTAAACTTAATCTAATAGAGCTTCAATCGAAGTAAAATATTTATTAATCATGCACCATTTACAAGACACATAAATTTTCAAAGTTATGCCTTATTAAAAAAATATTTTTCCAATCAGCATTATTGATAGACATTGTTGAAAACATTGAGCTATAAATTTCGAAAGTCAGTGTCAAGTCCTGAGTCGACTATGCTAAATGAGAATTCAAATCAAACAGAGATTAATTTGATTATGACATTCTTGCCATAAACAAATACATTAAAAATATGCACGCAGTGGGCGTGACAACAAATACTTACGCAGTGTCCGACGATAGTTTCGCGAGCGGGCTTCCAGACTGACAAAGCCTCGCCTGCTCCTGTCTCGCGCAAAGGGTAGACGAGGCGTCCTTTTCGCCCCTCGCGCCTTCCCCCCCCCCCCCCCCCCCGTCTTCATAAGCAGGAAACATGCTGTCCCCTCTAACCCCCTGCTCCAGAGGGTGTTTGTGCACATGGTTCGGACGCGAGGTTCCAACGGAGGGCGCACACGTTGCCCGGACACAAGCGTGCGAAGGCCTGACGCTAGGGGCTCCAAAAAAAAATAAACTACCCCCTTCCTTTTCCCATCCCCCAATGGCCGGAAGCGACGTGCTGTGGGTCTGCGCGCGACGCGGCAGATGAGGACATCCGGCCGACCTCTGGCCACGGGATAGTGAGGTCGTGGCGCTGACGCCGGCAGCCAACAGGTCACCAGGACGGAGGAACACTCCCCCTCCCCACTCAGCAGGACAGCGCGTTTCCCACGTGGCTACAGTTTCCAAGCGCGTGAACCACACGCAGAGATGTTTAAGTTATTACTAGAGACCCGGAAAATTCGCGGGTTCATTTCTTGTTATGCTAAAATTGAGATAATTATTATACCTTAGCGCTGCTTCTACCACTGGTTCACTGTTAATCTGGAGGACTGAGGGCCAATTAGAGACCCTCGCTCAAAGAAGTGTCGAATCACAGACACTCGGTCGAGACGACTCACAAGTCAGCAGCCAATGAACAGGTGGCATTTGCCCGAGTGTGTAGAGGATATTGGAGTCTATCCTGGAGGTCATTGAACCCGAGAATTTTCCGGGTCTCTAGTTATTACTAGGGATCCGGACATTTCGAGGACTCGTCTGGTCTCAGGGTAGAATTCAAAGTTATAGGTTTGCTCAACCCATGTTTGCTTTCCCATTGGTTGATTTCTTAGCGAGAAAATTTGGTCTCTGTTAAAATGGAACCACCTGATTCGCTTCCTACTCTCCTGGCTGGGCATCGTTGGCTCGCGGTCGTAGAGGGGCGTGTCCAAATAACTGCGGTCCAATCATGAACACAGTTCGAAAGTGTGATGCTTTGCATTCTAGCTTGCGACTAAATTAATGCGCGAAATTTCCGTATCTCTAGTTATTACATTAATAATTTTCGCAGGCGATCATGGCCATTATCTGAAGTAGCTTGGCTTCTGGGTTGTAGCCGTGTCCTTGGAAAATAATTCACCTACGTTTCGGTTGACATTGCAGTCGCCATTATCAGGCAGCAGTTACCTAGGAGGTACCTAGGTAACTACTCCCTGATGATGGCGACTGCAATGTCGACCGAAACGTTGGTGAATTTATCGTCGAGTACACGGCTGCAACCCATAAGCCAAGCTATTAAGTTATTACATGTTAATTTGATTTTTGTTTTCAGTTATTTATATACAAATATGTACGTACCTCGGAGACATACAGACACAATGACACAAAAACCCACATATTTTGAGAGAGTAGTTTCAATAATTTTGAATAGTGCCTCACTTACATTCTCAACTGTTTTCTACCCAAAACATGTTGAATTTTTGATATATCGTAGATCTTAGTGTTGTATGCCAATAAAATGAACTTTAAATTAATTTGATTTTTATTTTCAGTAATTCATTTATAAATCTGTACGTACCTCGGAGACATAAAGACACAATGACAAAAAAAAAAAAACTATATTTAGAGAGAGTAGTTTCAATAATTTTGAATAGTGCCTCACTAACAAACTGAACTGCTTTCTACCCAAAACATGTGGAATTTTTCACATATCGTTTAAATTCAGGTACACAAGAATAAACTCCAAAAATACAACCGTATTATTTTTACAAGACGTCAAGACTTTGCTGCCAATATAACCTTCGTAGCTAACACAGCCAGCGAAGCGATTTTCTGCATGACTTCGTTACATAATAGTTCTAAATATAATATTTCGCACTATTTTTACATAAATATAGTAGATAATAAAGTTTCAATAAAATACAAAAATTAAAAATATATATAAAATAATATAAACACAAAATTCATATAATTAGTTTCAAATGTAGAAAATAGCAGTAAGAAAATTACCTTTCATCGCTTAGATGATATACAGGATGATTCTAGACTCTATTTGAAAACGCAGAATGTGGATTATCGACGAAAAATGAGGCGAGAGAAGAAACACATGGCAATGATCTCAAATGATTTATATATTTATTATATTATATAATAATGATATATTATATATTTGATTCATTCTTCTTCATGTGCCATCTCTTCTAAGAAGGCAGGTAGCCATCATGGATAGCCGCGCTAGAACCCGCCCTGATGATTTCCCTTTAGAATATCAGCTGTTTCCTGTTGTCTTCTGCATCTTGTGCCGTTGAACATCAAGTTGTTATTTGGTTTTAAAAAAATCAAGCAATAATGATTTAATGCATTTATGCCTATGTTTGATAAACAAACTGTGGATAATTTTACCTCCCCTCCCCCTTTCTTTTTAACAACATGTGACGTAGTCTTGAGCAGACTACGAAGATCATGTTATACATTCTGAGACGTATTGTTAATAAAAAATAATGGTTCGCCAATATCACTTATATTTCCCACCAGCTATTAAAAACATGTTATGATTCCTACACATACAAAATTTAAAATGTTTAATTTAAGTCGAATAGAGCTTCAATCAAAAGAAAATATTAATAAGAGAGCGCCACATGTGTAATGCTTTAGAGGATTAACATAATGTTATATATACATATATATAACATATATATATATATGATATCATGTTCGTATCAACAAACGTTTCCTGGCTAATAATTTTAAGGTACGTATATTTTTTTAAGTTGATATATTTTCTTATGACTATTCAAGATTACAAAATATATTTCAGGGTAGTTTCACTACTGTTCACCATTTTGACGAGTTTGGCTCGTGGCTGTAGCATGCGCATAGGACATTCAACCTGTCAAATTTACGTTTTATAATGCGCGCTTATTTTATTGCTTTTCCGACGCTAACTAAAATTTCACCGTCAACGCGCCTGAAGAAGTACAACCTCAAAAACCGCAGGCAATGATAATTCCGGTCTAGGGGGGAAATGTAATATGTTCGGCGTCGAGGTATTAGCGTGCGACGCATTTGGAACTCCCGTTGATCGGCTAGCCTTGAGAAATCTTGTAAATAGAATTAAATTTAGGTTTTAAAAAGGGGAAAAAAGTATATTATTTTTCAAAGAAATTCTACGTTAAATTTCGTGACCGAGTTTCTTGTTATAAGTTTAGTTGCTACTTCAGAACACATGAATTTGCACGTTACCGAGGTTAGTTCAAAAAAATTTCCTTGTCTGTAAAGTCGGTTTACGGACGACAGTTTAACAAGACAACGTCATAACAAAACATTGTTGAAATGATTGAATATTTTTATGAATAAAATTGAATCATTTGTATTGAATTATCACTATTTTGTATGGATACAAAGAAGGAGTGAAATGAAATCTACAATTTAATTGATAAATTTACTTTTAATTGCACTCAATAATTCAAATATGTTTATTTCTTTAACGAAGAAGATTATTTTAACTATAACTTTTATACATGTTTGCTATTTAACTTCTTCCAATCTGTGTTATTCTGTTAAGGATGAGACGATGATAGGAAAAGTAGGAAACGAATGTGGGAGTGTTTCAAGTTTAATGTGCCTCGAAAGTCAAATCGATGGTTGTTACAATCGAGTGGAAGAGAGATGGATGCGGCGCAAGCGTACAATGAGCGTAACGGGACACAGCGTAACGGGACTTTTTTAGTGCGTGCAGCCAGCGTTCATCGATTTATTAGACGTTGTCACGTCAAAAAATAAATAACGCTTCATGCTTGCGAGAGCGGACAGCAACGTAAGTTTTTTGGTTCGCTGGCACGTTGTACCGCGACGGCGCGGTTGATGCACTGCACGCTGTTTGATCATCGCTTCGACGCTACGTACGCTATTTAATGAACTACGTGGCCACCTCTGGGGGATTCCTCGGGGCCACCTTCGCGCGCGACATAACCGCGCACTTTGTTTACAGTCAAGCCACCCTGGAACAGGTTACGAAGCCCCGCTGAAGCAAACTGGATTGCAATCCGCGGGAAAAAAGCAAACACGTGATCACACGTCGACGATGATCCGGCGGGAACCCGCGAGGTCAGCATCCGACCGCGGCGGACGCTACGGCAGGCGGGTTCCAGACAGCGACCTGGCCGCTAGGGTCAAAGGTCAGCTACGTTGCCGACGTGCACACAATTAAGTAAATGCACAGATAAAAATTTTCTGCACCTCTACAGAAGATTACTCTGGAGACCAGTTGACAAATACAGACAATATTTTTTTTATCAAGGAAAATATAATCGAACAACTTGAACTTATCTTGTTTTACCACGCTTATTAATACGCGCAGTCGATACTGGAAGGTAGAGACCGGACAAATTCGCGGATTAATTTCGAGACAGGCTGGAATCCAAACTCGTTTAGCTTAATGCTGCGTCAGTGATTGGACCGCAATTTACCTGAAGGACTTTGAGCCAATGGCAAACACTCAACAAAAGAAGTATCTATGTAATCATAAGAATCGCAGTAAACAGGTGTCCCGAGTCGGTAGCCAATGACCAGGTGTTTGTTGCCCGAGTACATAGAGAATCGTGGAGTCTATCCTAGGGGTCATTGAAGACGCGAATTTTTCCAGTCCCTACTGGAAGGCTATTCAGGGAACGGATTGCAAATAACTTTAACTATCAGACGTACTGATACAACACAAAAAGCTTAAACGCCCAGGTAGGAATACGAAACCAGTGTTAGTGCGAACACTATTGTGTTTAGTGACACATTTTTTTAAAAATAAATGCACAAATTTACAAATATCTGAAAGTTTTACACGTATATTATTCTTCGATTTACGAAAAATAATAAAATTATAATTACGGTGTACGTCTCATAAATCGGGATGCTGCCAGTTTGAGAAGTTGAGTGTTACGAAAGTAGGATAAATTTTTTAAACGTTATAAAATATAAACTGTTCGAGTTACGAACATAAAGTGTTTACGCGTGCGTCATGTTAAACAGTTTTTCTAATGTTTACATGTAACTACGAGTACCTAATAGGTAAATATCCTGAAATGTTGATAGGCATACCTATAACAAATCATAAATAAACAAATTAAAAATTAATGCTAAAAGTTTTCTTAATAGTTTGAAAATATATAGCTATGAACAATCGTTAAAAAAAAAGGCCATAATGAAGTAGGAAGTATTGTAAAACGACAATGTCAACAACTCATCAGAAATGAATAAGTGTAGAAACTTCATCCAGATTTGAGATAAATAAAGTTAGACACACCAACACTCCGTAAGGTCTTACCTCGGTGGAGGAAAAATAGCAAAGTAGGTTCCGTAAATGATGCAAGCAATGGGGAATTTGGATGAAATACAATGTTTTTTTTTGGAACTACGCCTCTACAGTTTCGCACTGTTCGTGGTGGACACAGTTGCCGGTTCCCGAAACTTCGCGACTGTTTTGTCATGGGAAACCTTTCTGTGTTGGTCGGTGCTGTTGTCGTTGTGTTGTCCATAAAACCTGTTTATTTTCATCGCTGTGTTCGTATGCTTGCCGCATGATCCAGGTTTGCTGTCTGCCTTCGTTTACTGTTCTTGTTGATACTGTCTCGTCGTTTGTTGGCCCACTGTGTTCCTTCGGTGCTACTAATTTTTCGTGACCAAATTCCTTCCACGGATAACGTGTTCGCAAGTGGCCGCCATCGCTGTGTTGTCCATAATATCTGTTTAGGTGTATCTGTTTGGGGACGCACCACAACGCCGAAAACACTAACGCCGAAAAATGTCATTTAAGGACTGCCACAAAGGTTAGGTTAGGTTAGACTAGGTTATGTTAGACTAGGTTAGGTTAGACTAGGTTAGGCTAGGCTAGGTTAAGTTAGGTTAGGTTATATTACGCTAGGTTAGGTTAGGTTAGGTAAGGTTAGGTTTGATTGTGGTATTTCGGCGTTAAGGTACATTTAAGAAACACACGCAAATTCATTCAGTTATTTATTTCGGCGTTGTGGTGCACATCAGTTTTCTAGCTGTCGGCATTGTGGTCAATTTTGACATTCGGTGTTATGGTGTTTCTGCGTTGTGGTAGCGACCCTAATCTGTTTGACACAGCTGATTTAGGCTTGTTCTCTGTTTGGTTTTATGTTTTCAATTTTTTTTTTCTTTGAAATATTCCCCCCCCCCCAAAAAAAATGGCAAAACTGCAATGGCGTTTGACAGGAAAAAAAAGTGTAGCTAATTACGGCTGCTTCGCCAAGTGAAGCCAGCCTCTCTCTTTGGGGGAGTGAGTCATCTCTTCTCGCTATGTCCTTCCCCTGAAACATCTCTCTCACCACGCCATTGTCTCGCTCGGCCTTCTCGTATCAATTTGTCGCGGTGTTACTAAGCGAATAGTAGGACCACTGTTCGTCGGGGTGGTTGATGGGGGTTGGAGAGGGGTGAAGTCGCGCTCCGAGAGAGAGGAGGCCAGACATGAATAATGCACGCGCAAGGAGGGGTTGGAAATCTCTCTCGCCCCAAGAAGCTACAGCGGTCTCCGATATAATGTCCTCCCCGTTCACCCCTCGACGGCAGTAAGGGAGACCTGAGATGCACATAAAGTTCTGCCATTCCCGATCACACCCGAACAATTCGCCTTCGGTCAACCTCGGGATTTGTTTATTTTATTTTTTTGCGCGGGAAAAATGAATTCAAATATTAAAAGTGGTCGGTTAGGTTAGCTACATTAAAACACTTTTAAACACTATGGACGGTTAGTTAGGTTAGTATAGCTACATTAAAATATACAGAGAAATATAAATATATATAGGTAAATAAACCCGAGGTTGGCCGTAGGTGAATTGTTCGGGTGTAATCGGGAATGGAAGAACTTTATGTGCATCTTAGGTCTCCCCGGCAGTAATTCCTCTCCGGGCGCTCTGGAGACGACCAGACGTTAGCCGGAACTCTTCATATCATCCACACATCGGTACCGTCTCACAGAACTAAATACAGATTTTGTGATGGTCACAAAATTATTGCGCGGTGGGCTCACCTTTCCAGCGGTCTATAAGCAGCCGTAATTTTTTTTTGACGTGACAACGTCTAATAAATCGATGAACGCCGGCTGCACGCACGAAAAAGTGTCCCGTTACGCTCATTTTATATTGCTCTTTGCTAACCTGAACCTCCTAGCATTGCGACCGAGTACGTGGCGTAATTCTGTTTTCATGCATTTCAGTGTAACATTTTTCATTGCTCTTTGCTAACCCGTTCCTCCTAGAATTGCTGCAGAGTCCGTGGAGCAAATATATTATTTTTGACTGCATCTTGGTGTTGGGCAAGCCATTTTCCTTCACATCATCCTTGAAACACTCCCATTCGTTTCCTACTTTTCCTATCATCGTCCTATCCTTAACAGAATAACACAGATTGGAAGAAGTTAAATAGCAAACATGTATAAAAGTTATTAGTTAAAATAATCTGTTCGTTAAAGTAATAAACATACTTGAATTAATGAGTGCAAATAAAAGTAAATTTATCAATTAAATTGTAGATTTCATTTCACTCCTTCTTTGTATCCATACAAAATAGTGATAATTCAATAAAAATGATTCAATTTTATTCATAAAAGTATGCAATCATTTCATCAATGTTTTGTTATGACGTCACGTTAAACTATCGTCCGCAAACCGACTTTACAGACACCAATATTTTTCTTTCAGTTAGGTGTTGAGGGGCCCGTCTAGTCAGGGGCGTATCTGTTAGTGAGGCGGGATGGTAAGTGTTTCTAGCGCCGTATCTGGCTCTGGACTAGCGCGCATTCTTCTCGTCGTGCACGGGACAGCTGTGAAAATTTGAGCGGTGATCGTAGCATTAACATTACGGAGAAATGAAGAAAAATAATATGTAATGCAAGTCCCTTTAAGTGCGAGCGGTCACAAGTTTTTCCCTTTCGAGATGGAAGACTCACAAGACATAAGATTTTAGTTTTCGGAGACTTGCAGATCACAGCAAATTTTTCGAAAAATGTCTTTTGACAATAGCAGAACTTCGTTCATGGACACTAGTTGCAAGATGTTTTCCACCAGATTGGACGCACATTAGGCACTTGTTCAGTTTTTATCATGCTGAACGATGTTTACTTAAGTGAAAGAAAATTTGTTTCTGGGTGTTGCTATCTGTATGGATAAATATCCGACGTCCCTTTTTTTTTTTCTAAAAATGCAAATGCATTTTAAATTGCAATATGCACAACTTTAAAAGCATACTATATATTCATATTTTTTGCTGTATTTACGATCTGGCTGTTTTTAATATAAATATAGGTATTAATACTCATTGATGAATAATAATTGATATATATATATTAATATATAACATTTATTTGATTAATTAATATTTAATACTTGATTTATATATTAATAATATCGTTTTATTAATAAAGTATATTATTTTTATTTTAAAATTACATAATAATTATATTAATATATAAAATTAAATTAATAATATTTTTAACAAGATCGCTGTGCCTGGAGCCCAAAGATGCCATTATGTCAGGTGTTGTACGTCGCTCAGGACAGCGAGTTACTCTAACATCGAGACTGAGAGAAACTTTACCAAACTCTTCTCTATATTCTCAAAAGGTAGCACGCGTTGCACTCAGAAAAAAAAGGGACATAACCAGACCATCACATTCTCATCTCCCAAAGTTTCGCAGGAAAACTTTTTTTTTTCCTTCTCAGAAAAAATAAAATTCAGCAACGCGTCGCGTATGTATGTAAAAAGAAAAGAAAAAAAAATCTCTCTACCGCCTAGACTCGTGCGTTCCTACCCTCTTCACCCCAAGGAACATTACGCCAAACACTTTTGCCACACTTTTCTTCAAAAACACCCTCCCCCCTCTTCCACCTAGCTTCTTTTATTTTATTCCTTCCCGCGAGGAACTTTGTGCTCGTCGCGAATTTCCATGTTTCAGTAGACAAGCGTGGCTTGTAACTGGAGGGGAGTGAAGGAATAGCCTATGAAAGTTTTCCACGCCCAGTTTTTCCGCTTCATTTTTTTTCTTTTCTTTCTCTCTCCCCCCTTTTCCTCCGCAGGACCCAGCGCCGACTGCAGCGCTCTGTCAGGGCAGTTGTTCCAGGAGACGAACTACAATAACTCTTCCAGGATCACGGCTCCCTGAATCATTTCTCTTCTCGTCATATTCGCTGTGATTCTCCCCTCCCTCCCTCCCCTCCCCGCCATTAACCGAGAACCAGGAGGCTGTTCAGTTCTCTCGAAGTGCTACAATACCTTACCAATTATAGTTTTGAACTCGTCGTTTTCATTATATTGGAAATAAAACGCACGTTTCACTGAAAACCGCTATTTATTTCCAGTTTTTTTTAAATGTCTAAATGGTCGGTTTTGTAGAGCCATGTCAAAATTTACGTTAAAATAATATTGTGATAAGTATAATGAGACAATAACTCTGCGAGTAAACTGCTGAATCCTGTTATCGTTTACTTCTAAATATTTTACTGCACTGTACAAATATTTTTTTTTTGTAATTGGAACAGAAGTATTCATGTAAAATTACAGATGTTTGTACATGTACGTGAAAACAACTGTATCATTGCGAAACAGTGTTCGCAGTAATACTGGGTTCGGATTCTCACACGGGCATTTATGTTTTGTGTTGTCCCAGTACCTCCAATAGTTAAAGTTATTTGTAAAACCGTTCCCTGAATAGCTTGAACTTTAGCAGAGTCTATGAACTATATAGTTTTCTAAACTAAACTGTTGTGTCAGAAATAATAATATTATAAATAATAAATACAAATACTGGTAGTTCTCTCTGAATATTAATTACTCTGAATATTAATACTTTGTCGAGTATAGACTCTTAAGTTATTTTAAATTGGTATCTGGGTGCCACCCTTATGTACAACTTAACTTCATTACTAGTATAGGACTAGTGTAGTATGGTACATAAGAGAAAAAAAAAATGAAATAATTTCACACTTCAAATCTAGAGTTGGCATGAGATTGACAACATGTAAATTAAGGTCATTAAGAAAACAAACATATACACTGTAAACTAATAACAGGGTAACATAGGATTAAACAAATAATCTTTAATCAGATAAAATATAGATAATTAATGGTTGGACCAGTGGTATACTATTATGTTTTCTTAAATAACAGGAAGTATGTTGCACACAGGATAAAACACAACAAAAGTTCATAAGTTCAAATGAATTGTGTCTGTTGCTCTCAATCCAGAAACGAAATTAGTGTGAAAAAAATACTGTTTATTATCTTCGTAATTCAATTTAATTTAGTGTACCTCGGCTGAATTCAGTGTGTAGTTGTGGTAGAGCATCATGAGAGCTCCGTCTCATTTCACCTCTGGGTTAGAACTAACTAAAGTGTAGATTAGAATTATAATTGGCTTTAACAAATGTTTATCTCAATAGATCTTTACTGTGTTCAGCTCAAAATTCAATGTTTATATGTCCGTCGGCAATATTAAAATACGTTAATGCAGAAATATGTTTCTTTCAAAATAGCATTATGAGTCGGTATTTTACTCACGGTAATTCACTCCTAATTACACGTCATATAGGACGTGCCCTATTTAAATAACATGTAATTATGTTTCAAACGACGATTGAAAACATCCTAGTAATAGGATGATCTAATTAGCTCGTAGATATTTCAGATTTTTAAGGGGGTTTAAACCCAGGCTATCTAGCCAACGCCGTCGTTATTCCAAGACTTTTTTCTTAATTTCAGTAATGATGCTTATCTTAAGTAACATGGCCTCTCATTGGCCGAGACACAAAGATCGTTGACTTAATTACCACATCAAAACAAAATATAAAAACTTAACAATACAACTTAATATGCTAAAATGTCTTAAATTTAAAACATGATTTTTCAACAATGAAAGTTTTGTTATGCAAATTACGTGTCAAAAGTTCAATTTGCCTTTTCAGTCAATTGCTAATTGAGCTTCAAAGTCACTTGGGCTACGCCATAGAGTATGGTAGTCGTAGATATGTCCAAATACACAACAATAGAGCAAAACATAAAAATGTCAACAAATGATAATATTAATTTAAATAATGTTATTTATAATAAAAACAATACACTTTCTGTGCGTGGGACAGTCATGTAACAGCACAAGCTGTCCAGTATTTAATGCGCACATTAATAACCATAGTAAAATAAAATAGTGAAATAGTTGAATACGTGATGATCTTTCACATGGTTAAAAAAATATATTCTTGAATGAAACATTTAAAATACAAAGTTATGCACTAATTTCCGTAATAAATAGTACTATCTCTAAAAACGCATTTCATTAATGGAAACTATAACCAGAGTCATGTGCTGTACAAAGACTTACAATGTCATTATTGAAGTACAGTACACTCCCCATTATCGGCGAAATTAAGTGGCAGGGTAACCGCGGATAGTGAAAATCGCGGATAATCCGCAAAAGAGCCGAAAATTGGAAACAAAAAAGGAAACATTAATTTGAATTTAAAAATCTACAAATTTATGTACAGTAATAGTTACAATTTACAGTAAAAATTATTGAATGATGCTAATAATATAGTATTTTACTGAATAATTCACATACAATACTACATTTCAGTGATGTAAACGCTAAAGTGCTTGGTACTTACTTCGTAACAAGGATACAGTACACTACTGTACGTACTCAGAGACTTCATTAGACACTTAAAAAAGCAAAACTCTTTAAATTTACAACTTTTTGAAAACAATCAGTCACTTGCTTTTGTTTCTTACTTTGGAAACATATTTTCTTAGTTCTTGATTGAATTTCCGCAACATAAGTTATTCAGCCAACTGCGCACCGTCATCTTGTTCCTCTAAATAGTGAAGCAGTCTCTGTCACTCGGCTCGCCTGTGGCTTTTTACTGTATACCTACTGCACACAATACACTCGTCAGTAGAGTTCAAATTTGCTCACTTGTAATGAAATACAGATTTACATATGTGCTGTATTTTTTTCGTAGCATGCGCCCGCGGATAATAGGGAGTTTACTGTACTTGCAAACAATTTCTAGGCGACTGGTTTCCAAAGGAATCTTTTGAAAGAGTACAGTAACTTTTTTTTCCTCTGTGTAACGAGGTCTTTGATTGGTCGCTACTGCGTTTGATGAACTCTGAACATCGGCTCTCTGTACGTCGTCTGCTTCCCGCGTAGCTTTGGAGCGTCACTGGTCGTGATGGCGCCTCCTCTGGGCCAATGGGAAAGCGCCCTGATGCGCGCGAACTTCTCATTCGCGCGTCGTTGTTTGCGCCTATAACTAAACACACTGCGTTTCCGAACATGTGTTCCCCAGCAAAAAAAGAAAAGTCTGTTTCGGTATTCACTGGCACCCATTTAATATATTCCCCGCAGTTACCGAACATACTGGTTGTGTGTGTTACACACACACACACACACACACACACACACACATATATATATATATATATATATATATATATATATATATATATCAGTACACACTTTAAACAAAACACATTAAAATAAATAAATAACATGCAGAATTTACTGTAAAATGTTTTCTTGCAGGAAAAAAAAAATATAGTTTGCAACTCTTAAAATTTCCATCAACTATACATAAACTTTGCCAGCCTGAAAAAAAATAAAATCAATACATTTGTTTGGTTAAATTTTAAAACATTAAACTATCGCTGGTAATTAGGCGAAAGGGCTAGTTATGAATATTTTTGTTATCCTTCAAATTAATGCACAGTAATTTTGTGTGTAAATTTATATTTGCGACATGCCTACCGATGATTATGGTAGTTTTAAAAGTGGGCACGAGCATACAAAAAAAAACATAAAGACACAAGATATTCAGTTACTGCATGCGGTCATGCACCGAAAACAAATCACAATTACGCATACACCAGCATGACAAACAATTCATACAGGTAGGTACCACCTGTAAGTAGTCTCAACAAAACAAACATTCACCATCACACTCATGCAGGTACCACGTGACAACAAAACTAAATAAATAAGAGATACTAATACATAAACACAATACAAAACCACAAACCTATCACACATAATATACGAAAAACAACAAGCAGCAACACTTTATTACACGTGATACTCGCAAATGCGTGTACGAGAAATATGAGAATAATATAAAACTCTAACTATTTCTAAATCTTACGTTAAATTAAAGTTAGTGGAAATCATTTAAGGACTATTAACGATATTTGAAAATATTATAAAAATGCATGCTGGTTTAAATACTACATTTGGTGTAAAATTATTAATACTATTTTGGAACTAATCTGTTGTTAGTCCTGAGTATTTAAATGTTTTGATGACTTTTTATTTTTCCCAATCACCTGAGATTTTTCGTTCATGCGGATATCCTGCCTGTGTTTTGTAAGTGCGCAGGGAAAACCCAGCAGTTTCTAACCCAAGACATGTCGTCCTCACGAGAACGATTAGTCAAGGCAGGGAAGTCTGTCGGAAATACACAAGGAAGTGGGTTAGACCTACGGAAAGGGGAGGGATCGGGTTATAAAAGAAGGGGGGAGGGAGGTTCTTGAGTGGAACTCGTCTGAAAACCCTAAACGACATGTCGCAAGATTTCTCTCGGGATACTTCTGCCGGTAGGGGTTGAAGTGAAAGGAGTAAATTTTCCTACACCGCGCGCTTGGAAGCTATCCACGTGCTTCAACTTGGCTGTTCACAGGAGGGGGGGTGAAACTTAGATTTTAACCAATGGATAGAGACCTGTAAAATTCGCGGATTCATTTCGCGATAGGATAGAGTCCAAATACTTTGACATTATTTTGCTTCAGTGATTGGGCCACAGTTTATCTGAAGGACTCTGGGGCAATGAAAAATCTTTAACAGAAGAATTAGCGAATCACGATCATTCCAGTCAACAGGTGTTAAGAGTCGGTAACCAATCAGCAGATGTAATTTGCACGAGCGCATAGAGGATCATGGAGTCTATCCTTTAGGGATTTGAAATCGCGAATTTTACAGGTCTCTACCAATGGCTTTCCACGAGCCAACAAGTAACTGACCCCATAATGGATCTCACAGTGCACTTTCGTGATAACTAATTTTTTTTTGTCACAGCAAAATTTTTTAACGAGGAGGAATTCCTATATATAGAGGAATTTCGGGTAATGTGGAATACCAATTACATTTCTGAGTATAACTTAGGATTGGTTTCTTTTTTAAGCCCGCAAACCTATATTAAAATAAAATTAAAATATTTATCATCAGGGACCGGAAAAATTCGCGGGTTCAATGACCTGTAGGATGAACTCCATAGTTCTACGTGCACTCGGTCAAATGCCACCCACCCATTGGCTGCTGTCTTGTGAGACGTTCCAACGTAGCAGCCTGTGATTCGATAAAGCCTTGGTCGGGTGTTTCTCATTGGCCCAGAGTCATCCAGGTGAGTTGTGAAACCAACAGCAGAGGCAGCACTGAGGTATAACGATTTGTATGTTAGCCTATCGTGAAATGAATTCGCGAATTTTTCCGGTCTCTATTTATCATTAAATATTTCTAATATTCTTTAACTGATCGTTAGAATCATTGTCTCATTTTGTCTGGCTTTATTTTGTTTTGCAGCTCTGAACTATTTTATGCTGTGTGTATTCTCTCTTTATTAGTAGATGACCTTTTATTGTCCTTTGTCTTTTTTGTGTCACTTTGCTGTTGCATAGCATTTTTGGTTTTGAATTTAGACTAAGATTAAGGTAGGGATGTTTTTTTTAATACCCAGTATTTCACATTGCTCAACATACCATTTTGGAATTCATAACTTCATAGCAAGAACTTTTGTACCAAAACCATAAAATGAGCACTGCATAACAATCTACTAATCTTTTACTTATGTCACTTACTTTTAATGTTAGGTGTACAGTTTAAGGACATAATAAATATTTTTGAAAAATAACCCACCAAATATTTGTGAAATTGTAAAAAGAATTTTCTACTGTTGCGAACGTAGCGTTGTCAATAGACGAAAAAGATTCACTGCTAATCATCATGAAAACATTTTTATGTAACATATTTCATATGTATTCCTCTGGGCAGCACCACTTGACGAAGGAGAAATAATGGTATTCCAAATCACCCGACTATTCGATACTACCCTAAATTCCTCTACTTACAGAACGATCGCTTTTTATTTTTCTTTATATGCAAATGCAGCTTTGTGCCTAAATTATTGGCAAAACATGTAGAATTATTAATATTCCTCAATTGTGTTACTATTGATGCATCGTGTCTTGTTAATACGCTACTGCCGGGTGTAGTCTATTCTGAACTCATTTAAGGGCTCAGTAGACATTGTTCAAGAATTAAAAAAAAATTACACTATCCCACTTGCAAATGGAAAGCTTTAAAATCATTATCGTCCAGATTAGGAGTTTTTTTCCGATGATCTAGCTGCCAATACAACAGTTTTGTTTACCTTGTTATTAATTTTAAATTTCAAACATTTATATCGTCATAACACAATTATGAACAATGAAATATTTGACAAAGGTTTTTATTCTTTCCTTAGGTATCATTGGCAGACTCAGAAGCTATCGAAATGGAGGGAAGCTCGTGCTCAGAAAAAAATTATATACATTTTAAAATTGTGTAGTAAACTTCTGTTTATACAGTTTTTATTTGCGTTCTGAGGGTAGAGACTTAAATTTCACAAGGTCACTTCCATTGAACTAATTACAATATTTTTGAATATTCACGATTTTTTTTCATCCTTGTCGCTTTACAAGATCACAAACATACCAAACATGAAAGAGGTTTATCATCCATACAAAATATGTAAACCGATACTAAGTCAATAAATAAGGTATGTTATTTATAATAAAAAATATATCTAGAATTCTATAATCCTATGTAAACATACAATATATAGTTTAAATGCATATTAAACATATATTGGAATAATAGAGATTTTTCCTAAAGCATGTGGTTTAGTATCCCTGAAATTTATTTATTAGTGCTTTGTAACATCGTTTAAACTAATATAACGATGAAAGAATGAGGTAAAGTATATTAATGTTGTTTGGTTTTGTCATTTTGGTATTACACATAGTTATCAAATTCATGTAAATTTAAAAAAAAAAAATGTCCACCGAATGATATTTCTTGCAGGTAGCAAACCTTTCGCTATCTCTATGCCATGCTGTCTTCATGGTTTTGCCAAATTTCAGCAAATTGAAGACGTAATAAAAATATGTAAATGATATTTTTTTTCATTTTTAAATAAAATAAAAATATAAGTGTTTCAAAATGTTAAAATAATAAAAAAATATTTTATTTTAAAATATAGTTAACATACAGTACCTGGCAACGTTTTGTTTTTCGTTACATGGTTTTAATTTAGCGTATAGAGGTTAGAGAAACCGGTTATGGAATTCGTTATCATTAGAGCCACGGAAATTTCGCGGATTCATTTAGTCGCAAGCTAGAATGCAAACCTCCACACTCTCGCACTGTGTTCATGATTGGACCGCAGTTATCTGGGCACGCCCCTCTACGACCGTGAGCCAACGATGTCCGGCTTGGAGAGAAGTAAGCGAATCAGGTAGTGCCAAATAACAAGGATAAAAATGTTCTCGCTAAGAAATCAACCAATGGGAAAGTAAACGTGGGTCGAGCACACCTGTAACTTTGAATTCTATCCTGAGGCCAGAGGAATCCGCGAAATTTCCGGGACTCTAGTTATCATTTCCGAATTCTTAAAAATGCCTCGGATAGCTGGCCTAGCTTTTCCAGACGGAAAATATTTTCGTGAGTACTATTTAAATTCTTACGGTGATCGAACGCTCACGGAAGGCGTTGTGACTTGCATTCCAAAACGACGGCATCAAAAAGTGCGTGACCATGATGGAAAATACAAAAACATGTCATACCCTCCCTTGATTCCAGTCGTTTTATTCGCGCGCGGGGAGACGAAGATGTATGGGCCCCACGCATCCACGGGGGGACGTCTTGTTTCCCGTGGGAGCGTGTGCGCGGATCGAGAAAGTTTTGTGGGCACAAGCGTCGCGCATCAGGCGCGCAGAAAATACACACAGGTCTACACCATTTGTAATCCTGGAGATTAAATCGCTTCGCCCACCGCAAGTGACGCGCGCTCGGGAATGGAAATGATACTCCCCCTTTCCAAACACATCTACCCCCCCGCCAGTGCTACCGGCGGAGTTGCCGGTACAATTTGTTTGTCTTTGGCACCCTTCGCGAAAAGTTCTCCGCCCGAGAGGCGGGAGTGGATGCCTCTGTCAGCCTTCAAGGCCCGTGACAGTGATTTATATATGGCGCCCAGCTGCGTGGCGAAGGGGGGGGGGAAGAGGGGTTTCGGAAAGAGAGGGGGTGGGTGGAGGGTGCTGCAGAACTCCCCGTTTCCCACTACTCACCTCTTTACTCCGGCACTCGCAAACCCCCTCTCCCGCCTCGTTTCATTCCCGCGTGGAGACACCGCGGATTGATCTTGATCCTGGGCTGCGCCACTTAGGCTGCGGGTTTGGAGGAGTGCAGCCCGTGAAATAATTGTGGACGTTTCGATTAACAGCAGCGATTCGATCAACCGGGATACTTGAACCGAGTTCCGGGTTATTTCGCGGATTCGTTCATGCAAACTTCGTTTGTTTTAATGGTTAGTCCATATTTATTTTCTTCTTCACAATACCCAGATGAACTTGAGCCAGCAATAAAAAAAAAAGAAATGTTTAAATAACCATACGCAACCCAGGCCAAATGGTCTGAATCCTTTGATCTCGACATTGTTAAGTGTCTGGTTCATTAATTGCACATTTACGTACACCCGAAAGGAAAATAATCGGCTCTACGCAGAAAAAAATTTCCAGTACTTTTACAAAAGATTCCTTTGGAAACAAGTTTCCAAGAAACAGACTGAAATACTACAAGAACGATATTGTAACTTCGTGCAACACATGGATCTGGATATTTTTTGCATATATGAAACAAGATTTTCATACGAAAATTGGTGCATTATTTAATATTTTTTTTATTGATGTTTCACTTCATCATATTTTTTTTAAACCATGGGGAAAGATAAAAAAAAATTCAATAATTGGACTATATTGGTTTTTATTATGCTTATTAATACGCACAGTTAATACAGGGAAGCTATTTAGGGAACGGTTTACAAATAACTTTAACTATCGTAGGTACTGGGGCAACACAAAGCATAAATGGCTGGGTAAGATTCCGAAACCAGTATTACTACGAACACTATTTTGTAGTGATATAGTTGTTTTAGTGTAAAACTAAAAATTATTTTCAAAAATGTGTAAAATTATATGACTATTTCTGTTACATTTTAAAAATAAATTGCAGTTGTACCAGAGTACAGCCAGGGAAATATATCAGGTCAAGAAATCTAAATGAAATGGTTATTCAAAAGCTGGTCCTGTATCTCTAACCAGTTCACTGTGTCGCGCATATTGGAATTGGATTCGGCGTTTATTTGTTGCAATGCTGGTTGTGCCAAATAATTTTCAGCAGTGTTGTATTTATTGGCAGGCAAAAACTGAATTCCATCTGTGATAGTGTAAGTACTGGATTGTGATGCAAGAAACACTAACTTCTGCGTAAGTTTCAGTAATTTTGTGTGTAAACAGTTAGTTCACGACATTGAAGAATCCGTATGTGACATTGCGACTTTAACAGTGTTAGTGTTATTTGGCGATTTTTATACAAACAAACTCATATTTAAAAAAATGCACTACGAGTTTTTATTTTTTTTTCAGCAACTAAACAATTAAGTGTACTCCAGCTTGCAGCCCCGATATAGGGTGGAAACTTTGCGAAACTAGATCCGAAATTATATGTCCAAGAAGAAATATTTCACTCCCCCCCGTCTCATTGCCCAATCATGCTAAGGTATGATTGCAGTCAGGCGCAACACAAGGGGGGGGGCATGGGAATTTGGCCCCCCTTCTGAAACCTTGAAGTGGGGGCAAACGGGGGCAAAGAAAGTGCTGTGTAATCAATTTTTAGATAATAAAACTGCTAAAATAGCACCATTTTCCACCTTGAAATACAAATTTTCCCGGGGGAGGACCCCCGGACCACCCGCTTCAATAGGGGGGATCGATGACTCTTTATAAAAAGGTATATTACCCCCACCCCCCTTTTTGGAAATTTAGTTGTTGCACCCCTGATTGCAGTGATAGTTTGAAAACAAGTGCCGAGAAAAGTAAGGGTTCAGGCTAATTAGGATTACGAGAGGGGTAAAAAGGGGGGGTTTATAGTGGAACCCTGTGTTTTCTCCCCTCCCACTGTCGTATCGAAGTAGTGTATACTCCTGCCTCGGGCGCTACCAACACCACTGCAATCTCCTAATCCCCCCTCCCCCCAGCTCCAACCCTTTAATTCGACAGTTGCATGCCCACAATCCGCTCAGCCCTTCACCCCTAGGTTTTTTTTTTTAAACCGTCCGCGACCGCTACAAACATTTCTCCCGGAATCCTCGACCGAAAATTGTAGGAAGAGGGTTGAGGGGGGACAGAGAGAGAGAGAGAGAGAAGGGGGGAAAGGGGTTTATATCCCGACATACATACATGCGCACGACCCTGGCAAAACTCAATTCCCTCCTCCCCCCCCCGGCTCATCCTAAACCTTTTCCCTCATCCCGGTATCACAGCATCCGCTTTGCCGCTCCATTGACTCATGCGAAGCCTATCTGATAGCAGCGGGAATCTGCGAACCCCATCGTAGCTCATTCCGAAAAGGCCCGATTTCGGAATAGATTGGGTGAGTTGGAGGGAGGGGGGGGGGTGGATAGGAGTGTGAGGCCATGTCCATCGAGTTGCCTTAACCCCTTCACCCCCTCTCTTTAAAAAAAATGTTCCGGTTCACGGAAGAACAGTCCGCCAGCTCTTCCGATGGATAACACGCGTCGATGGACGAACGTTTCCCTCCCTCTACTTGGTTCACCCCACACCCCCCCTCCTCCCCCTCAATCACCGCCAAGAAGCCTCCACTGTACTCTTCCCGACCGCCCACAGTGGTTGTATGGATAGAGACCGGAAAAATTCGCAGATTCATTTCACGATATGATAGAATCCAAACAACTGCACCTTTGAATTGCTTCTCTGATTGGCTCACAGTTTATCTGAAGGACTTTGAGCCAATGAAAAACCTTCAACCGAAAAAGTATCGAATCGCAACCGTCCCAGTTTGACAGGTGACACGAGTCAGTAAGTAGCCGATGAGCAGGTGGCATTCGCCCGAGTATGTAGGGGATGGTGGAGTCTATCCTGGAGGTCATCAAAAGTGCGAATTTTTCCAGTCTCTATGTGTGGACGGTTGTGTGAACACATGTTCACTTGCGTGCACCCCGGGCTCACGCGAAATTTCAAGGTGGCCTTTTTTTGGCGCGGTGGTTATCGATACTAAAAAAAAAAACTACTGTCGTGCCCCCATTAATTCTGCTTCGTCCCTTCCACCCCCCCCCCCTCCCCCCCCCCGGGTGACCTACACTGTGACGTGAAGCTGGAAGGAGTATAGACGCAGCGAAAAGACACAAAACAAATGGAAAAATCCTGAATAATTCAGCGTTCCTTCACAACGAGGAATCTCAGTAAGCACAACTATTTCAAGAGGGGGGGGGGATGACAAACAAACAGTACTCGCCAGAGATGTGTTATGTTGCAATTACACTTATAAGTAGAGACCTGAAAAAATCCGCGGGTTCAACGACTTCCAGGATAGACTCCAATATCCTCTACACACTCGGGCAAATGCCACCTGTACATTGACAGCTGACTTGTGAGTCGTCTCGAATGGGTGGCCTGTGATTAGACACTTCTATGAGCGAGGATCTCTAATTGGCCCTCAGTCCTCCAGATCAACAGTGAACCAATGACAGAAGCAGCACTAAGGTACAATTATTTGAATTTTAGCATAACACGATATGAATCCGCGAAGTTTGCAGGTCTCTACTTATAAGACGAGACTCGGACCCTACATACATTTGACTTTCAATTCTTTAAAATAATGCCGAGTGTGCTGCATTTGCCGACGCAAAACACACGTAGTTACCGTACCCGCCGATAGGATTCATTTCCGCAACAGCTTGATTAGCAGACCAAACATTTTAAACTATATTAACCAAATGGGTTCGATAAAACCGAAAAAAGACTTGGGAAAAATAATACTAACCCCGATTTTAGACCTATTTTCGATAAGGAATTTGATTAAAATATTGTGCATATTATTAAAATTCACTAAACAGATAATTGTAAAAGCTTACCTTTGGCTTTGTGAACTTTCATCCGCGCCATCCGCCACAAGATGGCTGCACCGTGGTTACACATTTCCGTTCAACGCGACTTCCGTTCTATTCACGAAATTACTCGAACCAAATTCCACGCACCGAGAGCTGAGATGTTACCTCCCCCTTCTCCTCTTTCCACCCTCCACCTATCTGCTTCCCCTCCCTCTGACGTCATTTCTGTCTTGCTTCCCCCCCCCCCCACACACACACCCAGTTTCCCCTTCCGGCATCTCTGCGCAGGCGTGTAGGAGAGGCTTGAAGAGTTAAATACTAACTCTTAGTTGCAGCTAGGGTTGGCAAAACTTTTTAACACATCTATATATCGGTTCTTCGATATACCGCTTGAATTATATCGATACCGATAAAATATCGGCCTTATAGTATTGATATTATAGATATATTAGTCTGTTACAATACCTATATAAAAAACTGCCCGTGCATAACTTATTATAAAATTATCATTTAAGTGTATGTTGCATTGTTGTTCTTGATATGCATTGCCTCAACTTACCAACCTGTGAAATTCCCTACTGTGATCTTCAGTATCTCCATTTTTTTCCCCCTCCCTTAAAAATAATATTGGTTCTAGCCAAAGCCTTCGGTTTACCATTTTAATTTTCTTTTCTGCCAAATTTATGTACAGATAAATTTAATAAAATTGTTTTATATGAAAAATAGTATTTTAAATTCAAATTTGGTTATTTTTGGAAGAAAATATCGATATCAAAAAAAATATCGATGTATCGTTGCCATCCCTGGTTGCAGCTCATCTTGACTACGCTCATGTTCTGACACCCGTGTCACAGTGCTTCGTGGATCCTATAACTGGGCGTGGCCTCGAGGTATGAGCTAGGGACACCTGTATTTCGCGATTTCATTTCATGTCAAGGTATTTCACAAAACACTGTAGCTTTTTCTAAGAGTCATGGCTAGAGACCTGCAAAATTCGCGGATTCATTGACCTCTAGGATAGGCTCCACAGTCCTTTAAATACTCGCGGAAATGACACCTGTTCATTGGCTACTGACGCGTGAGACGTCTCAACTAGGCTGTCCGTAATTCGGCACTTTCTTGGTTTAGTGTTTCCCATTGGCTCACAGTTCCCCGGATAAAATGTGGGCCAATCGCAGAAGCGGTACGAAGGTATAGTTGTTTTGATGCTAGACTATCGCGAAATGAATCCGCGAATTTTGCATGTCTCTAGTCATGGCAAATTGTGAGGGTGCAGCAGTACGGTGACCACATTCTCATTGGCCCCGTCAAGAGCGGGACGACACCTCTCACCGACCTCAGCCAATAACCACAGGAGAAAAGCTACAGTATTTTGTGAAATACCTTGACACGAAATGTATTCGCGAAATACAGGTTTCCCTAGGTATGACCGATGTTCGTTGTCTCGTTGCGTGCATAGTGGCTGCACTTTTAATTTTTGATTAATTATTTCTGCATTTCATATTTGAAAATAATTTATAGTTTTACATGAAAACAACTATATCACTATCACAATAGTGTTCGCAGTAATACTTGGTTCGGATTCTCACCCGGGCATTTATGCTTTGTGTTGTCCCAGTACCTCCAATAGTTAAAAGTTATTTGTAAACCGTTCCCTGAATAGTTTTCCATGTATTAACTTAACTGGACACATTAACAGGCAACATAAAAAACCAGAAACTCAAATTATTGGATATTTGATTATCTTTTCCATGTTTTGAACCAATTATGCTTAAATGAAACATCAATCAAAATATCAAATTATGCGCCAATTTTTGTACGAAAATCACGTCGGAAAACGTATTTCATTTATGCAAAAAAAACATAGCCATGGGTTGTACAAAGTTACAATATCTTGCTTGCAGTATTACAAACTACAGTATTTGTTTGCAACTAGTTTCCAAATGAATCTTTTGTTTAACTGCAGAATTATTTTTTTTGTATTTTCATTAATTAAAAATTCTCTCGAAACTTAGGTAGACGCCGTGGGTTCGAGTCCCTACGCTATATAAAAACACACACACACACATTACACTCGTCCCTAATTTCTTACAAGAGTAACATAGGTGAACCCAGTTGTACGACTTTGTGCAATTATTACGTTACCCGGAAGATTCCGGCGCAATACACAAAAAAATATTTCTATTCCAGAACTGCTACTAACTAGGTTCATTTCGAGCAGTATACAAGAAATAAAAGTAAATAATTACCTCAACAATATTGCATGAAGGAAAAAAAATTTGAACTGATTTCCAGGTAATTAATATGGCCCCTTTAAGTAAGGGTAACTCACGATACAAATTCAAATTCTCTCCATTTCCCCCCCCCCCTCCCCACTTTGTCATTAACAAAATGTCGCTGAAAGTGATCTCTTTGACTAATAAATTCGCCGATAGTTTTTTAAGCGAGGGTTGTTTAAGACTGGTCTAATTTTCTAATCGCCGCGTGTTTAGTAACCGTTGGAGTAAAAAAAAATTATTAAGTGCGAAGTATCCAACTTTCGAATTTTTCCCACCTTTAATTAGTTACCAGAGCAATATAAACAAAAAAATAAGGTAATAGAAAAACTGATTCTAAAATTAAAAAAAAAACACAATCTTTTGGGGAAAAACCATTTTGTACGCGTTATAAACGGTTTCCACTCGCAGTGTACGTATAACCGACAATTATTGCTGTCAAGTACAGAACTACGAGTACATATGCAGACATGTTTCTCTCTCTCTCTCTCTCTTAACACCCCCCCTCCCCCCCCGACGGCTAGCTAGTGAACTAGTCCACTGCAAATCGCCGTGAAAAAATAAAAGAAGGAATTGTTGCACTCTGTAAGCACGCGTCACCCACAGAACGTGTTGAGCGACTGCAGCTATCGAATATAGTCCGTGTGCGCCGTGTGAATGCAGTAGACGAACCTAAACTAAACTGAACTAAACTTTTCATTAAGATATATACAGGGTGAGCACAAAAGAAGTATACAAAATCAAAAATTCATAAAATCTAAACGGTACAACATACAGGCTTCGAACCTTATATAGTTCATAGAGAATCTCTGGAAGTTTTTTTAACATATTAAAGGGATACGATGTGTGCTCCTCTTGTCACACGGCAAACGTCGAGACGATATTCGAACTCATCCCACACCCTGCACAACATATCGGTAGTGATGGACTCTACCGCAACTGCAATTCGCTGTCTTAGCTGTGGCAAGGATTGCGGTAGGGGCGGGACAAACACCATGTCTTTGATGTAACTCCACAAGAAAAAATCACAAGGGGTTAGGTCTGGTGATCTTGGTGGCCACCTGCACCACACGTCATCATCAGCACCTGCTCGACCGAGCCATCGCCCATCCAGATGTGTGTTGAGGTGTTCCCGTACAGCGAGGTGGAAGTGTGGAGGTGCACCATCTTGTTGAAAGATAAAGTTGTCGGAGTCGTCTTGCAATTGAGGCAGCAACCACAAAGCAAGCATGTCGAGGTACGTAGTGCCTGTGACAGTCTTCTCCAAGAAAAAGAAGGGGCCGTAAATCTTCTCCCTCGACACTGCGCAGAAGACATTGACCTTTGGCGAATCTCGTTCATGTTCGATGGTTTCATGGGGGTGTTGTGTTCCCCAAACACGAACATTGTGATGATTAACTCTACCGTTTGTGTGAAATGTTGCTTCATCGCTAAAAATTAACCTCTTTGGTAGGTTTTCGTCATTCTCCATTCTTGCCAACATTTCGATGCAGAATTCCGATCGTGCTGCATAATTGGTGGGAGTGAGTGCCTGAACAATCTGCAATCTGTAAGGTTTCATGCGCAAGCGTTTACGAAAGATTTTGGAAATTTTTGTTTGTGGGATCTGCAGCTCACGACTTGCGCGACGTGTTGATTTTTGTGGGCTTCGCAGGAATGCAGCTGGAACTCGATACACAGCTTGCTCTGGCGCAGGAGGGCGACCAGGACTCTGGCCTTTGCAAATGCAGCCGTTCTCTTCAAAGTTTTTGTACCAGGTTGATATGGATACTCTGGTGGGTGGCTCTTGACGAAAGTGTATGCGAAACGCTCGTTGCACAGCGGTTACACACCCCGTTTTTGCTAACTGCAGGACACACCAGCTCTTCTGTTGCGATGTAGGAGCCATTTTCTACGCTAGTACTGTCTGGCGGCGGCAGTCTGCAAAAAATGAAGTGCGTCTATACGTAAAAAAAAACTTCCAGAGATTCTCTATGAACTATATAAGGTTTGAAGCTCGTATGTTGTACCGTTTAGATTTTATGATTTTTTTATTTTGTATACTTCTTTTGTGCTCATCCTGTATATTAAAATTAATTAGATGTATAAATTCCAGATGATTTACAAATCAAAGATTAACTTAATCTGAAGTAAGATTTCAATAAATTTTGCAAAATAAAAAAAATGTACTTACTAACCACAGCTTGAAAATTAACACATTATAAGAGTTTTTTTAGCATGTCACAGGAAAATATAAAAAGGTAGCATAAAAAACCTCTCTATGAGTTTCTACGTAGCGATGGTGGTACTTTGGGGGAAATATTCAAATTATCTGTATTACTTTTGTCTTTATATATGTATATTCAGATTTATTTTTAACTCTAAAACATATACTTGTAACTGTATTACTTTTTAATTCGATATACTTATACTTGTATCTATTTTGGTCTCTTTTGGCTATATTTTACTTGTGGTATTGTTTTACAACCATCGGTGTATATGTGTATATGTGTTTAGAGGCTATATTTGTACTTGTAATGCAGTTTTTTTCCTGTATTTATATTTTATGTATTGAACTTATATTTTGACGAGTCCTATAAATTTGCGTGAAAACATTTGTATGGTTAGAGGGACAAAAATTATAAACAAGTAAAAAAACAACTGTTTCATGTTTTTTTTTTAGATGTTTATCGTTTATTCGCAATTACAGGTTAAATTATATCTGGAACCGTCTGTGCGTTGTTTTAATCAATTAAGCTCACCTTGTTTTCTGGAATTTTTCCACGCACAATTTATTACTGGGAATTATGCAAGACAGAAGTAAATTCTGCAATAGCGTAATGTCCGAAATCGCCTTTTATTTACATTCCCCCGTTGTTAGGATCGTGGTTTTGTTATGAAATTATAAAAATAAAAAAAGCTGTTTTATCTTTATTTAACTTGAATGTAATATTTTAAGGGGGAGTAATAGGAAATAAAAGACACAATATTAGTTTCAATTTTTTTTTGGCCATAACAACTATCTTTTTGATATTAGAAACTAGACTTCGTTAATGCATATCATATAATATAAGTTAGGCGACTGGCTGTTACAAAAAAAAATTGTTAAATATCTGAAGTTTTGGTTTTCAGCGTTTAATTAATATTTGGGAATGAATAGAACCGCCCTGTTATTAGCTTTGAAATTATTTTATTACGCGATATTTGCCTCAACCAAGGAAATAATCCCATATTAAAAGATAAAAAAATTTTTATGTAATAAAACCTGTTCAAACCATAATGGTGTCCTTCGTTTTCAATCCCTCCCTTTAAAAAACAGAATTGTTTTAAAAAATTGTAAATATATTCCGTTGATTCAGTTTTAAAAAACACAGCCACTAGAAAACAAATATTTGTAAGAAAATGGATTGAAAAAAAGAAGTTCAATGGGGAAGGACCGGCCTATAGGAAACAACACAAAAGATTTTCTTCCCCGGACGAGATTTATAGGGGAGGGGATGAGTTGTGTAGCAGCATGTTCGACCATTGTGTTCCATTGTGCTGCGGAGGAAGGCTGTGATACCGTCCGTTCTGATTAAAGAAACGGACGAAACAGGTATTGACACGAAGAAGGAGAATCTCGTTAGGGCCAGGACGGAGTAAACTTAGTCTCTCCTCGTATAGAAAAAAAAACTTTTATTTTTCGCTTATTTCATTCTCGTAGAATCCGTTGGTATAAGTAACAATGGACGAGTTGGATTTCCTTCCGGACTAAACTTTTCCCCTTCTTTATTCATTCATTCATTCATTCATTCATTCATTCACTCATTCACTCTTCCCCCTTTTTTCCAATCCAATATTTCTACCATTATTATTTTTCTGAAATAAATTTGACCGATACGTGTGTATAAAGTATTCTAATTACATTCACCCCGTTACAAAAATCGCAATTTTTTTCCCCTTTCCTTTTTTTCCCGCTACCCTTATGCAAAATACTTAGAAAAATAAATTAATTTCCACGTCAATATACTTTACTTTATAGGTATAACGTATTAACCATTATTGTCCCTTTGAAATAAAAATTAAATCCATTTTCTCTTTGCCAAAGTTATACTGCAAATAATATATAATATTCTTGGCTCGGGAATTGCATGGACTCTCACTCAGAAGCATACCAGTAAGAAAAACAAATAAATTAGGAAACATTAAAAAAATTTCACCTCCTCAACTATAATATTTGTAATTAATTAATTACCAACCACTTAAGAACATATGATAATTAAATTTACAACAGCATTTGCTATCATAATTAAACCATAAATTTAATTATAATGGCACACATCTGGTATTATGGAACAGGAATGTAAACCATCACATTTTATAGCTTCTCAAAGGATACTAAAATTATACTTTCCCCCGCTAAAACAACCAACAAACAACATAATTGTTATATTTTGACTTCTTAAGTTTGCTAAGAATATTAGCTATAAATAACTATTACGGGATCTTCGTAAAATTATGGGTACTGCGTTTACCTACTTTAAAAGTAGATTCTCAATTAATCTTGGAATGTTAACAAAGCCTTTAAAAAACTCGTAAGTCTACAGCAAAAAAATTCTGCTTCTTTCTACCTGCATGTCCATCCTTTTAAAAACAGGTCACAATCGTATTTTTTAAAAAAAAAATCAGCGTGTTTTATACAAATCTGAGGTACAATTTTCATTTAAAAATGATTAAAATTACCGAGGGGTTGCCCACGTCTGTAATATTTCATAGTTAAGTGTATAAAGCCGATTCTCCCCCCCCCCCCCTCCCACGGGACCCTTTTTTTCAACTAATTGTTGTGTCATATCAATTAGACGCCAAAAAAATTGGCTGAAGTGTAGTGTTTTCATTGTATAAACAGTCTCAAATTAATGTATCACAATTCAGTGTGGCGGACTCCAAGATGGCGGACGAGGTCAATGTCAAGATCAAGGCCAAGGTCATCCAAAATGGCCACCGTGACGTTACAGTTCAAGATGGCGGTCGTCTCCTCGCACATAGCACCGGCACCACGGCCAGGAACTCCTTCTATATACTACTGATGAACATTTTTAAAACTTTAATTTTTGGAAAAAAAAATTGGTTGTCTGTAAAGTCGGTTTACGGACAATAGCTTAACGTGACAATGTCATAACAAAACATTGATGAAATGATTGCATACGATATGAATAAAATTGAATCATTACTATTTTAATAATAAAAGAATAAATACTTGTAATTATACTACATAGTAATCAGATTTTTAAAATGCAAGAATAATTAACCTTTATTGCCGAAATTGTTGTTGTAATAAGCAATGAACACCACATTAACTTTTCACTTCACTTTATAAACAGTCGAGTGGAAGAGAGATAAATGCAGCGCAAGCGTACAATGAGCGTAAAGGGACACAGCGTAACGGGACAATGTGCGTAACGGGACACAGCCTAACGGGACAATGTGCGTAACGGGACACTTTTTAGTGCGTGCAGCCGGTGTTCATCGATTAATTAGACGTTTTCACGTCAAAAAAATCATTTACAAGAGTTTCCCCTCCCCCCCTCCCCAATTTAGGCCACAAGGTTAGGGGGAAAAAGGTACATTACCAAGCCTTCAGTTGTTGATCGCCGTTGGAGGCGCGCTGAAACGTCTGGCAAAAGCGCGGCACTCACCCCAAGAAGTAGTCATTGCCCCAGACAGGGGTCAGAGGACGTGGTAGAGCCACTGGGGTCAGCGTCGATTTTTTTTCTAACCTAACTAAAACTAATTGTACTTTGGAGGGGTTCAGGGTTAGGGAGGGACCTAGGTGCGTCTCAGGCCGAAGCCTATACGCCTAGTCATGCTGGGATTAGCCATGCAAGGAGAGGGTCGCATGCATCATGTGCTAGGAGGGGGATTGGCCAGCCATTACAACGATTGGCGCCATGACTAACTCCCCTCACTCTTAAATCTAGACCATAACTAGATATAGGTTGTACCCAGGTAAAACCTGCATAGACACAGGGAAAACCCTGGGTACATTCATGCGGGATGCAAATTGGCATGCATTACGTGTAGGAATTTACAGGAGACAGAGGATGGTCAGGATGAAGTGTTGGACAGAGTTGTCAGGATCCCACCCGACAAGTAGACACGGAGGCCGGCGAAGAGAGACGGACTGAAGAGGGTGGCCCCGGGGTTCCTGAATCGTCCTTGAACATCCACGAGTATTTGTTCGTTTCGCAGCCCGGGAGGTATAAAACCGGGCATGGGTAAAGAGAGAGAGAGAGAGAGAGAGAGAGAGAGGAAGCTGCTAGAGGGCAGAAAGAAGAAGCTAGAAACGCCATGAGCCTACTCTCAGGGCTGCACCTTCTCTCCCCAGACTTATATATATTTTTTTCTTATCCAATTTGGAGACTCGCATTAAAACCACTGGGTCGAGAGCAATAAGTTCCCCAGGTCCCTTCAATAAAAGCCTCGACACTTGAACTCAGCCGAGACGCGCCCCCCCCCCCCCCCCCCGGTTCCGGGGGGAGGGAGGAAAAGTTACACTGCCCCGTCAGCTCGGTGCAACAGCGACACAAGTCCAGGTCGGAGTTCGCGGGTGCCGTTCACAGCTAAGATTACGTGTAGCGGATAACTAGTGACCGGGAAAATTCGCAGATTCATTTCACGATATCATAGAATCCAAACAACTGTACCTTTAAATTGCTTCTCTGATTGGCTCACAGTTTATCTGAAGGAATTTGAGCCAATGAAAAACCTTCAACAAAAAAATTATCGAATCGTAAGCGTCCCAGTTGACAGGTGACACGAGTCAGTAGCCAATGAGCAGGTGGCATTTGCCCGAGGTATCGATATAACCTTAGGGGTATTACATTAGGCTCAGCCATCTTGTATTTTTGGTATATTTTTTTATATCGCCCAGCTCTATGTAGTCTGTAAGCGTCGCAAAGAAACAACGTATTGTTTCACGCGGGCGACTACAGCTGTCATGATAATAACATCAGTTATACAAGTGTTGACTTAAAAAAAATAGCCAAAGATACGTTCTATGCCGTGTTAACTCAAAATATCCAGCGCGGAAAATTTATAACAAGCGGCATCAAAACATTTGAAATTACAAGATTGCGAGGCCCCTATTCCCCTTAACGGTTAAAGACACCAGACTAGTATTCCTAAGGAACTTCCAAGATGCTGGGGGTGATTTCTTTCTCTAGGGGCTCGGCCGATTCATTGAAGCCATTTCCTCGCATTTAGTTCACTCTAGTGAGACAGTGGTCCACAACCCCCGCGTATACCTACACCCACAGAAAGCCATGCCTAGGGACCTGAAAAATTCGCGGTTTAGATGACCTTCAGGATAGTCTACACAGTCCTCTGTATACTCGGGCAAATGACGCCAGTTCGTTGGCTGCTGACTTGTGATTCGTCTCAACTGGTTTGCCCGAGATTCGTTACATATTTGGCTGAGGGTTTCTCTCATTGGCCCAGAGTCACCCAGACGAACAGTGAACCAATAGCACAAGCAGCTAAAAAGGTATATATGTATGAATTTCAGACTATCGCGAAATGAAGCTGCGAATTTTTCCGGTCTCTAGCCATGCCATAATGCCAGGAGTATTGAAGATATGTAAGTGCATGTGTAGGGATCCGGAAATTTCGAGGACTCGTCTGGTCTCAGGGTAGAATTCAAAGTTATAGGTTTGCGCAACCCATGTTTGCTTTCCCATTGGTTGATTTATTAGCGAGAAAATTTGGTCTTTGTTAAAATGGAACCACCTGATTCGCTTCCTACTCTCCTGGCTGGGCATCGTTGGCTCGCGGTCGTAGAGGGGCGTGTCCAAATAACAGCGATCCAATCATGAATACAGTTCGAAAGTGTGATGCTTTGCCTTCTAGCTTGCGACTAAATTAATGCGCGAAATTTCCGTATCTCTAGGCATGTTTTTTTTTTTTTTTTTTTTTTTAGCGAAAAATAATCTTTTCGCTCGTTAAATACATTAAGGCGTGCCTGTGTAGCTATAGTTCCCTCGTGATTGGCGGCCGTCTGCAAGAGAAGCCATCGCCTTATTTCAGCCGTGCCGGTTCAAGGCGCACTTGCTTCCTGCACGGGATGGCTATGGTTGGTGTGAAGACATTAGACACGTAACCTGAAAGAAACACAGCAAACGACGATACACGTTCGATGTACATCAAGTTTTGACACACGGCTGGCCTGGAAATCTTTTCGCGAAAAATAAATACTGAAAACTAAATGCTGCTGCTCCTCTAGTGTAGTATACGTTGGCTCCAAGTTGTGGTAGCCACTCTAACTAATATGGTGTGTTCTTGCTGGGTTTTGGGCGCCTACCCTCTTCGCAGTAGATACCAGGAACGCTGCTACTGGATTGACTACCAGACTGATAATCCAGCTAGCACGTCACTGCACTGTGTAACTGTCCAGAGAGTAATTATTAAAAGGAAAATATGGTAGTGTAGTGTGAATAGTGGAAATTTGCATTACTTAACTGACGTTTGTTATAAATGAAATAGTAATAACTGAAAAACATATGACTTTAATGGGTTCTTGAATATGGGCGTGAAGTTACTGTTAACATGTGATTAAGCGAGAACAACCAAAATAATATATTTTGTACGTTAACTTCTGTTCAAACCTAGGTGTCGGTAATTAAATGCAAATGACGTCACTGGAACACATTGAATATCATGCCGGGTCTAGCTATACGCTGTCGGAGGCTTGAGGCTCTCTTCCCAGGACCTCCAGGGGGTCTGCTGCTGCGCTGGAACACTGGACGCTGTAAGCTGTAATTGGCGAACTACAGGAGATCTGAGGTAGCTGGGTGTCTGGCTGAAGAATCGACTTCCCTCTCATCCTAGAAAGTCTGGTTTAAATTGGATTGGTCTCACCAATCATCGTGGCCGATCACAGCTGGCGCTGACATCAGTCGTCCGGAACCACTACGGGACGAAACGGGACCGACGCGGAAGTTGGCACTCGATGTCGCCGATACTCCCTATCTAAGACTTATTGAGTCTAGATACTACTCTCCCAACTCGTAGAATGGAGAATTCTAGAAAGTACACGACCGCGGATGACGCGAATCTTCAATTCCTCGGGCGGCAACCAAGGCTTTGGTTCGCCCCAGCCCGAGAAACGTCTTCCCGCTGCAAGATGGCGATGGCGTCTCTTCTCTCCTCCTTCTAACTATTTACTTTCAGTCCCTAGCAACCAAGGAGCTATAGCTATCAGCAAACCAAATTAACTGCATAGTGAAATAAAACTTGGATTTTAGCGTGTAAGAGTACTGAACTATGACCAAATGAATAAAGTTTCCAAAGAATAATTCTTAGAAGACCCTGAAGTTAAAAGTGTGTTGTCTCTGACAATAAGATGTGTAATATCTGTTATACTTTGGTTGTCCTCCTTACAATAAAACAATTAAATACATAATATTGGTTCATGAAATACACAATTAATGTTACAATAATAATAAAAATAATAATATATAATTGTAAACAGTTGTACTGGTTACAATACACTGTCCAATTGATAAGTTAACATAACATTTGTCGGTTATTCATTTTCTCCTCTCGATACCAGTTCGAACGCTCACCTAATCGTTGAACGAGCAATGCAGAATCGATATATATATATATATATATCGCTGGTAGTGACGCGATACCAACAATAAATGTATAAGTTTCTCTGGTAAATAGCATCATTCCAATCGTAGACATTACGATATGAGGTTTTTGTTTGGATTCGCGCATCATGTCGGAATTTTAGGTTTTTTTTTTTTTTTAGCGAATTAAGCATCTTTGTGAAGAAGTACAGGTTGGGTGTTTTAAATTGGGCAATGTCATCAGCCGCGACACATAACAACCTAGGCCACTTCGCTCTCCAGGATTACCACCCTGTGAATTCTTCTCTTTGCCAGGTTGTATAGCAACCACCATCACACGCTCGAAGAATTCCCGAATTCAACAAGTTAGCTCAATCACTCATTCTTTTCACACATGTTCCACAGGGCCTTTTTTTTTTTTTCAAAAGGCAACCTGTGCATAGGAAATTGGCCTATAGAAATAAAGTTATATGAATTAGCCAGGTGGGGAAACACAATAAACGAATTTTTAGCAAGTACACCAGTGACGCAATTAGTCAGGAAATATTTTTTAATTAAGATCATTTGTATGACTTTTAATAAATAGCTGAAAAACTGCTGAATATATAGACAGATCAGTGCAGAAAAATATCATGTCCCCATTTTCGTTTGGTTAATTTTGATGGTCTGGTAGTTCTAGCTTGTGTATAAACTAGAACGAACAATTAAACAGACAAACCTTATTCTAGTTGTTACTACACATTAATAAACCCACAAGAAAAGAGGTTAGCAAAAAAAAATTACGTCGTGATATCTCTAAACCAGTATAAAAATGAACATACAATGTTATCCGAACATCCCCAGTCCCGAATAATTTCGGATAATCGATGCTCCACTGTATATGTTTTCGAATGACGTCTTACTATATATATATATATATATAAATAATAATATATATATACACACACACACACGCAACATCGGGAACATATGACAATAGGTCCACTTTTGGACAAAATGCACTTAATTCATAAACTTGACCACCGTTTGACGCTCTTTCTAGTAGCGGACAACACTAAGATATACGATATGTCAAAAAATTACAAATTATGGGTAGAAAATAGTAGAGTAAATAAATGAGGCACTATTTCGAATTCTTTAAACTGCTCTCATGAAAAATATGGTTTTTGTGACATGGTGTCTCATGCCTCCAAGATACAGATGTATGTATATGTATAATTTATATAGTGGCTAAAAATGTTGTTTATATGTAACATTTAAATACTGTTAGTATTCACAAAAAATAACACAAGATAAACTCTATATTCTAACATACTAATGAAGGGGGAGGGGGAGGAAATATTTCTCATTTGACTTCAATTATTTACATGCACGCATCCACTCCCTCACTTCTTACCTCCATGAATCAACTTTTAAAAAAACATTAAAAGAAAAAAAATCCATTCGGACTATTTTACATACATAGACGGACATAGACGATACAGAAAAAAAAATTATATCAGTCATTGAGCCACAAACTCATCTCATTTTTTATTTAAAATCACACCGTTTATGTCTTCAATGATATGAACGACTGAATAAAAGAAAACAAAAAAAAATTACTTTATGGTGGAGAGTAAGTCTGCTGTCACGTTCGCAGGATGTTTTCAGGCACAAGAGCGCTTCTTGCTCCAGGCTGCAAGCTACGACCTTGCTTTGATCTCGACCCGAGCCCCTGCCCCGGGTTTCAAAAAGCTAATGAAAACCAAAACACCTTACGCACGCGGGAGACGCTAAATAATTTTGAATTAATAATTAACGTAAATTGCGAAAAACAAAGGCAGGGTGGGGGGGGGGGGGGGAGTCTGAAGGCTAATCGGGAATTAATTTGGGACCCCCTCCCACCCCTTCCCCACCCTCCTTGCTACACGAAACCTTCCCCCCCCCCCCCCCTTCAACCAGCACGCTTCTTGATCTTATTATGCGAGCGAGCCGGAATTCTTTTCGAACGTACTTCGGGCGGAAGTATTCGCGATTCTTGTTAGAATACAATTGCCTTTGTGATGGATTAAGCTTCGGATTGCTTATTCGTGACTGCTCCAAAATATTTATGCAAAAAAGTACAAATGTTCTCGTATCCTACACGCGCGATCCCCCCCCCCCCCCCCCCCTCCTTCGTCACCCAAACCCTTTCACGGATTCTCCGTGGAAACGAATATAAAAGACGGCGTGCGCAGCCTATAATTAAAGTTCCTTACATCTCATTCAAATCTTAGTTCCTACATTTTGCACCGCGTAGAGCAACGAAAATACTTGGCCTAGAAACTTTTAATGAACATTTTTTTTTCTTTCTTCCGACGCACTTGAAAGCTTGCTTAGTTGAAGCGGAATAATTTGTTTTTAATTGCAGTCTTTGGACTAATTGTTTCTCGTTGGGTATTATTGATGGGTTGTAATTAATTTGTATTGTTTTATATCGCATCAATACTATTTTTTCTTATTATTATTATTTCCCATTTCCTCTAAATGAAGAGACAAATATTAAATTGGCTTGCACATAATTAAGGAAAATTAAAACTTGAAAGGAATTTTAAATCCTGGGTCTTGATACCAAGTTTTTTATATACCTGTGCCAAAATATTTAAAAAACTGTAGTAATACCAGTACGATGCGTATATCTATTTATTTTTTATAGCTTAGCATGAAAAATACTTACAAATCGTATGTTACAAAAATTAAAAATATTTCGTGCGAAACCTTCCTTGATGATAAATCCTTGACCAATTATAGAAATATAAATTGCAGTGTACTCGAATTTTTTTCTAAAACGATAAATTTTATCTGCATATCATATATGAATAAAATTGTACAGCTAGAGACTGGAAACATTTGGGGGTTCAATGACACCAATATAAAATTCACGATCCTCTAGATGCTTCGGCACATTCATTGGCTGCTGACATGTGAGGTGTCTCAAATGGTAACATTGTGATTCGATACTTCTTTGATTAGGGCTCTCTGACTGGCCAAGAGTCCTCCAGATTAACAGCGAACCAATAGCAAAAGCAGCACAAATGTATAATTATTTTTTTTTATTCTAACCTATCGCGAAATTAATTCGTGGATATTTCAGGTCTCTGTACATAATTTTACAATGTGAATATTCGTGTTCGCAGGAATTTCACAGCCATTGTCTGAAGTATCTTAGCTTCTGGGTTGTAGCCGTGTCCTTGGCGAATAATTCACCGACGTTTCGGTCGATAGTGCAGTCGCCAACATCAGGGAGCATTTACCTACTCGAGTAGGTAACTTCTCCCTGATGATGGCGACTGCAATTTCGACCGAAACGTCGGTGAATTATTCGCCCAAGAACGCGGCTACAACCCAGAAGCCAAGCTACTTCAATGTGAATATTCACTTGAGAAAATATCGACATGAAAAAATTTAATTTACAAATCCAATACATTTTTTTTTTCGAATCCACGTTTAATTTCAAGGCTGTGGTTTTTGAAGAAAGTTTTTTTTTTTTGCACTTCGGTTGCTCCACACTGTTTCTTTGACTTTCAGGGAGAGGCCAAAGTGGAGTACGAGAGCGCTGGATGAAATCACGGATCCAAGACACTCGTGGATGCGGCAACAAGAAAAAGGTAAGTAATGTTTTTTTTCCCCCCCTTTTCCCTTGCAACCATCAATCCTCATTCCCGGCGCTAACTGGCTTGCGCAGGCGTCGTTCCGTTCGTTTTCGCCGGCCAGGAAACACGACCCGGATCTCCGAGAGGGCAAGAGTCCAGTTAATGGGAGCGGCAAACAGGTCCGAAGGATAGAGAAAAGGGGGTTGCGTTGCGGGTGGCTGGAATGGGAGAAAGACGGCTCGGTAGGTGCCGAGACAATAAGGGGGGGGGGGGGGGGGGGGGGTTGGTCGGTCCCGTCTCGATTTAGCGTATTCCCAGCTCAATCTATTCCCCGATCCCAAAACACCCCATTCCTCCTCCCCCCCCCCCCCCCCTCACCGGATCAAAAACAGTTCTCTCTCTCGGGCAGACACTCTCGCTTCGTGATGGTTGGTTGGTCGGCGTCTTGAAACTCATCCTTGCTAATGCGCACTTACCCTCCTCCCCCCCCCCTCCCCTCAAGCAACCACTAAGTCTGGGTATCGCACAAGAACACCATTAGCTTCCCCCATACACTCCACCGGAATCCTACACGGGGATCATTCACGCCTACCGTTCATGGAACCTCGTGGACATTGTAAATTTGTACAACGCACCGCCGTGGCTAGTTCTGCATGTATGAAATACGTTTTCTTTCCTCTTGGAAACAATACTGATTATTTATTTTCGGGGCTTACATAAATTAAGCGCATAGTTTTAAATTTATATTTTTTTTTGTACAAGGATATTTTTTTTGTACTTCAGAAAAGATAATCAAATATTCAACAATTATTATTATGTCATTGACCCTCGCCAAATTTTGGGACTCTGCGGATAATTGAGAGTGAAATAAAAGTGAAAAATTATCGTGCAACATCACTTTAAACTCGTTAACTGAGATTATCGCGAGTGATTAGACCTAGAATACTGCTGTAGGCATAATAGTTAGTAATTTTTTTAGTAATAATTTCGCCATATACATATTATTTTTGTTTGAGAAATTATCTTCTAAATAGAGTATGAACCAATTTTAACCTTGAATGATCCTACTATTTCCCGTGAGTTGTATACAAGGTAACTTATTTCAATGAATTTTTAGGTACTTGTTAATAAATATATATTTAACTTCCCATAGTGAGAATGGAAAAATCACAATCCGTTACGCTATAACAAGCTCTTGCAAAACACTACCCAAACTCTAGTCGAATTTTGTTATACTATAATTTATTTTTTAAAATCCTTCAACAAAATTTTTAAACACAGTTATAAGTGCTGGGCAAAAGCAATACGCATTCTCAAACAATGTTTTTTTTTTGGTTGTTCAATTAGATTTTTTTGTTGAATGGCTTGGAGCACGTCTAATTAAAAAAAATTTTTTTCTGCATAGAGTACGAAAACTCTTTAATTCTCAAAACGATGCAAAGAAATAAAGTACACGTACATTATTAGGTGAATATTTTTTTAATCGCGAGAGAAAACTTCTCTGTTAACTTGAAATAATAACTCCACTCTCAAAAAAAAAAAAGTTGCGCTCAAGCTTTATTCTTGGGGAAGATTGTACATCTCAAAAGATGCCTGGCATTTCATCTTCTCAGTGTTGGAGCGAGTCCCTGAGGTACTCTTCGATTATATTAGGTTATTAAAACGTAGCGCTTTCAAAACTTCTTGATTAAATGAGTTCCGACAAATGCAACTCGCCCGGAGCCCGGCTCCTACGGAAGCCAGATCGGATAATTCTCGCTTCCGCGTCGAAATAATTAAACTGGAGAGAATGGAGATTTCATCGCAAGTTGCTCCTAAGTACACGCGAGAGAACAATTTCCCCTTCGGAGCGTTCGAAGGAAGACTGTTAAGTGCATGCATTTATCTATTACGTGGATTCCGAAGAGCTTGCTGGAATAGTTTATGTGCACAGATGAAAAAAAAAATTTGTTGTCTGTAAAGTCGGTTTACGGACGATAGTTTAACGTGACAACGTCATAACAGAACATTGATGAAATGATTGCATACTTTTATGAATAAAATTGAATCATTTTTATTGAATTATCACTATTTTGTATGGATAAAAAGAAGGAGTGAAATGAAATCTACAATTTAATTGATAAATTTACTTTTATTTGCACTCATTAATTCAAATATGTTTATTACTTTAACGAAGAGATTATTTTAACTATAACTTTTATACATGTTTGCTATTTAACTTCTTCCAATCTGTGTTATTCTGTTAAGGATAGGACGATGATAGGAAAAATAGGAAACGAATGTGGGAGTGTTTCAAGTTTAATGCATCTCGAAAAAGTCAAATCGATGGTAGTTCCAATCGAGTGGAAGATAGATAGATGCGGCGCAAGCGTACAATGAGCGTAACGGGACACAGCGTAACGGGGAAATGTGCGTTACGGGACACTTTTTCGTGTGTTCATCGATTTATTAGACGTTGTCACGTCAATAAGTTTACTTAAACGTTAGAAAACATTATAAAATATATGGTGGAACACAGAACAGAGATATTAAATTACTCTCCCTTTACTTAAACGTTAGAAAACATTATAAAATTATTTTTTCCACCACAGAACAGAAATACTTAAATACTCTCCCTTGAGTTTTGATGAAACGAACTATTTATCGTATAAACGAGGGTTTAAATAAAAAAAATCAAATCTTCCTTATCTTCAAATTTGTTAGAATTTTAAACCATCTTTATATTATCTTCAATCTTGGTCCGAAGCTAAATTTTGATACAACCCCATATAAGTGCAAGGGATGTAAAATATATTTTAAGTCAAAGAAAATCATAACTACTTTTGTAGACATAATATGAAATTCATTGTAAGCTAATCCTTGCTGAATGCTATGCGTAAAAACATTTTAATAATTATCGCTTCATGGAATGTAATAAAATGTTTTATCGATATTTTTTAGAATATTAAACATGTAGGATGTCATGTACATTAAGTTCTTAAAATCGTCCAGATATTTATAGAAGTTTGCAGAACATTTCTAGAAGAAAAAAGGACTTATTAATCTAACTAAGCCTGTAAGCTGTGCCGAAAAGATTTTTTTTTTTACTGTTGAGACAGTGCAAATCAGAAGCAAACTTGTAATCACATCAAGTTGAGATAGACAATGTAATCTAGCCATGAGTCATCTTATTTTCATATTTTAATTAAAACCGAAATTGAAGGGTTCGAATCACTATCTCCACCGATGTCAAATATTAAATGAAAAAAAAAAGCGCAAAGAATTCCGGGAAAGGAATTACTCAGAACAATATTACAGTAGACTACAGACGAAAACAGCGGGCTTTAAAGAACGGGACAGTTCCAAACAAAATATATAGTAAATACAGACTAACAACAGCCATGGATAGAGAGACCTGCAAAATTCGCGGATTCATTTCGTGATATGCTACAAATCAAATAATTATACCTTAGCGCTGCTTCTACCACTGGTTCACTGTTAATCTGGAGTAATGAGGGCCAATTAGAGACCCTCACTCATAGAAGTGTCGAATCACAGACACTCGGTCGAGACGACTCACAAGTCAGCAGCCAAAGAACAGGTGGCATTTGCCCGAGTGTGAAGAGTGTAGTAGAGTATATCCTGGAGGTCATTGAATCCGCGAATTTTGCCATGGATAACTAGAGACCGGAAAAATTCGCGGGTTCAATGACCTACAGGATAGACTCCAATATCCTCTACACATTCGGGCAAATGACATCTGTACATTGGCTGCTGACTTGTGAGTCGTCTCGACTGGGTGGCCTGTGATTCGACACTTCTATCAGTGAGGGTCTCTAACTGGCCCTCAGTCCTCCAGATTAACAGTGAACCAATGGCAGAAGCAGCACTAAGGTATAATTATTTGAATTTTAGCATAACAAGAAATGAATTCGCGAATTTTTCAGGTCTCTATGGATAACACATCGACAGACAGAGTTTGTTGTTTGCCTGCATTTACTTTTTTTTTTTTGCTATCTCATCGTCAGCACACTGTGTTCGTCTGCGCTGTGATTTTGTTCAGGACTAATTCCTTTCGCGGAATTCTTTGAGCGGTCTTCGCATTCGATGTCGTCTGATTTTTAGGCTTGTGTTCTGCGCGTTTGTGTATTAATCTTCATTTTTTTTCCCCCGTTCTTCAGGTTTTTTTTTCTCTATATGCCATGCAGCGCTAACTAGCGATGGATAAACGTCCAAAAAATAGTGATCGAATCAACCTTCCACATTGCCGTAATCATCGTGAAATTGAAAGAGGGTTGGCCCGGGACGCGAATGGAAAAAGAAAAAAAAAATATATATATATATATATATATATATATATATATATATATATATACACATATATATATATTGACCAGAACTGTAATTCTTGAGGGAACCTGTTTTCTTCTTTTCGGACGGTCAACGCTTCGTTCCGGCCAGTGTCGGAGGGTGTTATTGCGGATCGAGCACAGCGAAGCATCGAGTGGAGAAGTGTGGCCCCTGGTACGGTTAACGGGGTAAAATGGGGAAGAAGGAGAAAGAGGGGGGGGGGAAATAAAAGTCCCGACAGCGTCGATAACGCAGAGGGTGCCCCGCATGTAACCCAGGGTAACCACTCCTCGACGGGTCGACCACACGCTGGCTTCGAGCTCTTCCCCATGTGCATCTTTTTCCCCCTCATCTCCGGTATCACCCGCTCACGTCCGAGTTAACTTTTCCTTCCCGCACGCACTCAAGCACACACACACACACCGTAGCACTTCTCCTGATCCATTGTTGGCTTCTGGCTGTGGGAGATCACATCTTCGGAACAGTGTTACGTGACCTGCGGCTAAGGGCTAAGGTTAAATATTGCCACAACGTCTTTGGGGGAAAAAGAAATAATACGTTGATGATGATTCTTTTTTTTTTGTTCTTCTGGAGTGACTCTTGCTGGTGGTACAATGTTCCGGTTCTCATCGATGCTGCAGATGTTTGTGTAGTAGGCACCAGGATTCTGTCTCTCTAAACGACGGGATCTTGACGAAGTGGAGCAGGAAAACTTGATGTTAGTGAAGTTGAAATTCCCCTCCAAAAACAACGGAAGTGTCAACATGCTCGCCCTCCAATTAAACTTGATCAGGATATAGCACACGTAAAAACAAACGCATGCGCTCATCCAAGATTTTTTTTTTTTTACAGATTGACCGCCGCTTATTTTTTTTTCTTTGATGCAGTTAGGTAGTTCGATGTAGGAGCTGTATCGAAGTGGATCAAGCTTATTTATCCTCAGTTGAAGTCGCTTTCACAGAAGGCAAAGTCCATCCGAACCCCTTTCCCATGTAGTCTTTCTGCTCTTGATATGCTTTCGCGCAGACATTTGTAGTAGAAGAATGGTGAAGAGTTATTTTTCTTTCTTTCTTTACATCTCGTCGACAAAGAAGTAACGAATGGAAACATAAAAAAAAGGGTGCTTTTGTTTATGTTCGCGCGTTATTTGGCGTGATAAAGAAAATAACTATAATTTGTCATGCCAATAATTAATAGAAATAAAATAATAAAACGACTGGAGTGATATTATAAATACGGTTGGAAAAGTAAAAATTTTGTCAAATTAAAAAAAAATATATCTACTCAGTATTCAATATTAATATAAACACGTGTCTAAAATTTCTTATTTATTTTAGTAAAATAAAGAATAAATTAAAATTAACAATGAAAGTGAATATAAATGCTAAATATTTTTTCTCATTTTGTTATTTTAATAATTTACTAAATAATAATGTGAAAAATATATGATTTACAATGCAAATAAATTTTACCTACGGGAATATAACTTAATTTATACAAAACATGAAAATACACTTGAAAAAGTTTATAAAGACAATTTATATCACTAATATTCACATAAATAAGTATCTTTAATTATATGTACCAGTATTCAATATCAAATTACTACAGTATATGATTTGAAAGCACATATAAAAACTTTATTTGTATGTAGCCTTTTATTCAGCCTGTGAAAATTTATTTCGTTGCATGGTGCGCGCACACCTTGAAACATTTACTGTCATTATTTTTTTTTCATAACGCGTCTACAGAAGTATAACTAAAAAAGGCAGTTGGCACTAGACCCAACAGGCACTAGATCTAACGTCATTTAGCCAAAACATCCCTAGAGTGATAGGCACTAGATCGAAAGGCATTAGACCGACATAACGGTAAAATAACTTTCGGTCTCTTGACCTGCTACCCGATTTGCCTTCGTTAGGGCAGAGATGATAAATTAAGAAACATTTTAAAGCCATGATATTGTACCTATTGAAATATTTTATTAAAAACGTAGTCATTCACAAGAATGTATTCAAAACCAAATACAAGTATTTTACAGGGCAAACTGTTGGTAGCAGAGAATCACATTTAATTTCAGGCAAACCAATGACTGATATGAGGGATATGCTTTGACGGAGAGATATTTTGACAATGAAACAATGTAGGCCTATAGTTCTTATAGCCTAAACTTTTAAAACGAAGATTGAATCTTTCGGTTACCCACCTCGCTCCCTTAAGGGGCCCGCCTCGTCAGGTGTGAATCTGTGTTAGTGAGGCGGGATGATAAGGCGCGACGCTCGCTGGTATTTCTAGTGCGGTATCGCCTCTAAGCGCAAGGCTCTGAACTGACGTGCAGTCTTCTCGTCGTACATATGATAACTGTGAAATTTGAGCGGTGACCGTAACATTATATAACCGAGAAATGAATATAAAGGTGTAATACAAGTCCCTTAAGTGCTTTTGAGAATTATTTATTGGTTGTTTTACGCCTAAAAATTACTCTGAAATACACGCCTTTTTAGCCATTTTAACTCTTCTGAAAATACAGTTCAAAAACCTAATCCGAAATCGAAAGTACTTTTCAGCCCTCGGCGATCTCTTAAAATGCTTTTCGTAAGCAGACCCCACTCGGATATCTTGAGTTGTTTTGAAATCGCGTTGTTTTTTTCCTGAAGCTCTGCGCACCGCATGCGTGCCCGGGTAGGCGGGGGCCTTAACTGTGGCACGTTGCAGTCAGCGATGTGCAGTATCGTCCGAGCTAATCGACTCCAGTGCAGAGCGCGGCATACGACCCCTCTCGGACAATATTCTATTCCCTCCGCTGGCTTCGCCGATGATCTTAATTGTCTCGACCCAGCGTGGTTAAGGTCTTCCCATCTTCCGGTTTCCACGGAAGAAGGCGCAAGCAGCAATAATTATCACGAGGGAATTCTCTTACAAAGGACGGTTGAAGGGGGGGGGGGGGGGGGTGGAGAAAATAGGAGGAATGCTTGATCAAGGGTGGGGTTGGAGGGGGGAAGAAAATGAACAACGTAACAAATTTCTGGAGGGCTGAAAGAGCTCTAAAGGAAGGAAAGGTTTTGGTGACACGGGGGAAAATGGGGTGGAGGGGGGGGGATTTCGGAAAGAGGGTGTAGTTTTGGCGGCAATCAACGCGAACACAATGCTACGCCATTTAAGGCGAGGGGATTGCAAGTTGTGCTTGGAAGGGGTTGGGGAAAGAGAAAGGGCAAGCAGTTAAGTCGCAGCCATTAGCATGTTAAAACAATACGTCACTCCGCAATTACCCTGGCGCGGAAATTCTCTTCTCTCCCTCCTTTTTCTCATGGAAACTATTTTTTTTCCGTCCTCTAACCAAGGTTGGCACGCCCCTTTTCCCCCTCCCCTTTTTTAGACCCCAATCTACTGTCCTCGTCCAATAATTAACAACGCCACACCAGACGCTAAATAAAGGTCGCACACGAGACGTGTTAAGAAATAACGGGAATTTTGTAATTTCGCGTGTTTAACATGTTCTTGTGTTGGTAAGAATGTCTGAAAAAGATTTTTATACATTGTTATCCATATTGGATGTTTAAATTTGTTGTCTGCTGTCAAAAAAAGGTTAAGTGTGTCTTGGCACCATCGGCGATTTGCCATTTTAATTATTTGATAAAGAAAATGGATCGGAGAATTTGCATTCAATATTGTTAAAAGAATGGAGTAAGGCGAAGTAACGTTTTATAAATGTTGAGAATTGTTTTTTTTTTTTTTTTTTTGCGACAGGAACACTCGGCTTCAGACGAGCGCTCAGCCAATCCGAGAAAGCAAAAACCAGTCACGTGCCGGCAAGTGCGGCAACCTCGCGACGGGAAGTCACCAACCAGGAGCCTGAAAGAGCAGACTTGCGTTTGCGAGTCATGATAAAAAAAAATTGGTTGTCTGTAAAATCGGTTTACGGACGATAGTTTAACGTGACAACGTCATAACAAAACATTGATGAAATGATTGCACACTTTTATGAATAAAATTGAATCATTTTTATTGAATTATCACTATTTTGTATGGATACAAAGGAGTGAAATGAAATCAACAATTTAAGAACTGATAAATTTAATTTTATTTGCACTCATTAATTCAAATATGTTTATTACTTTAACTAAGAGATTATTTTAACTATAACTTTTATACATGTTTGCTATTTAACGTCTTCCTATTTGTGTTATTCTGTTAAGGATATGACGATGATAGGAAAAGTAGGAAACGAATGGGAGCGTTCCAACACCAAGATGCAATCAAAAATAATATATTTGGGCTACGGACTCTGCACCAATGCTAGGAGGAACGGGTTAGCAAAGAGCAATGAAAATGTTACATTGAAATGCATGAAAACAGAATTACGCCACGGACTCGGTCGCAATGCTAGGAGGTTTAGGTTAGCAAAGAGCAATATAAAATGAGCGTAACAGGACAGTTTTTCGTGCGTGCAGCCGGCGTTCATCGATTTATTAGACGTTGTCACGTCAAAAAAAATAAAAACCAAGTCACTAATACAATTTTTCATGTGACCTACAACCAAATCGATACGTAACATGATCAGCTTGATCCGAAACATACATCAAAGTCTGTTGATAGAAAGAGATAACATAAACTAGTTTTTGGAGTGATACATGATGATACAAAACTGGATAGGTTTACTGCAAGGAAAGAAAAAAAAACACTCTTCTTCAATTCATTTGCATTTTCACGCTGTTTACAACGAAACACAGAATCCGGAAGTCGAAAAAACGGCGTAGTTTCCAAGAATCTCAGCGTTACCAAGAAGATAATTTTGCTGGTGTGTTATTAGTTGTTACGATAGTAAAATTACAGCAATATCAGGGTGTCAGTGATGTAAGGATATTTTTTTTCAAAACCGTTAAATAAAATCTTCTTACAACTTTTTAATTTTTTTTCAGGGTCATTAATAAATGAAAAAAGGCAAATGATATATAATATGAGCTATATATTCTATTTGCAAGACGTGCCGATTTTTTTAGTTATAAAGCCTACTTCTTTTTCCACTATTTATATTTAATGTGAACTGATGTTCGGCGTAAAAAAATTTGCGATTTGGCAAATGGCTGATTGAAATTAATATTCCCCGACTTCCAGCACCAGTTTCTGTTCGTCTCTAAAAAAATTTTTTTCTTTGACTTTCCGTCACCAGTCCTCTAGTTTTGTTACTTTTTTTCCCGTAACTTTAGATACTTTCGTGGCCTTGTGGACACACTGAATCTGCAACGGGTAACGAACTCCGAGCTCTGGGAAGCAGAGACATGACTTGACTAGATTCCACCCGGCCCAACTACTCATCTTGCCCACCCACTTAATTTTCAAACCAACCATACCACAACCTTTCCCGATAACATCTCACGTCGCCACTACATTTGAATTCCACTACACTATTGCAATTATTTTTTTTTAAATTCAACTTATATGGTAAATAAATACTGTTACGACCTATATGGGGTGATCTGGGTTCGTAAGGGGTAGCCCAATTGAGTTTTATTACTAATATTTAAATAACTAATAAATAATTGTACTTTTAAAAAAAAATGTCTGATCACCAATCACTTTCACTTAAAAAAAAATGTTTATTCGCAAGTCACTCGATGTCTGTCAAGTTCCGCAGTTCGCAATCCTCACTGGAGCTAGGCTCGACAGTGGTTCGTCCCTTACCTCGCGCCTGTCCACACACAAGCACCCTCGCGCCACTCGGTCGCACTTTCTCACGGTCCCGTCGCTCCTCGTCGCGCCACTCTTGAGGGGGGGGGGGGGGTCTCTTCGCATTATGTCGCACTTCCCTTCACTCGCGGAAATCTCCCGAACTCTCGGAACTAGCTCGGAACTCCCGCGGAAGCCGGCGTCGCTGCTTATATACTCGTGGCGCCCTTCTCGAACCGACGAGAGCGGCTGTGACGAGTCGCGTCATCCTGGGCCCGACCCGACGCCCGAAAAGTTCCAGAAAGGCAGCGTTCATTCGCGCCACTCCGCGCGGCGGCCAGCGGAATTCCCAAGGCCGCTCAGCGATATATAACAGCGCCGGGTAAGGATGTGGTGGTAGAAGGGGGGAGGGGTAGTGAGGTCGAGCTGCGCTAATGCGCGCATGACGTCAGTAACCGCGTAAGACGCCCCGGGCCAGACTGTCGCAGCTCTGCTTACCAGTTCGTGACAATATATTTATCTGCAGTAATGTCATTTTCAATACATCTAAAGATGCTTGGTAGGCGGAAAATACTAGTTTCCAACCATTTTGATAATATTCACGTATGTAGCTTTCAATACAAATAACCCATTTTATCAGCTCTCCGACATTAGTTTTGTGTTCTGTTTCTATGATATTCAAGTTAATATATTTTGTTAATATTACTCTGCCAGTTTTGCACCTCCCCTACCCCCCCCCCCCCAAATAAAATCGTGCGTCCAGGGCACAAGCCCCATCTGCCCTCCTCTGGTTACGTACCTGCTGGGAAGGGCGGATGACCCTAGAGATTTGTGTGTTTAGGTATTAACTTCTAGTTTAAAAGAAAAATCCGAAATTTGTAAAAAAAAAAAAAAAAAAAAAAACTTTTCTAAGCTATTTTAACGCATTTCTGAAGTCTATAAAAATCATTAACAACACTGCAGTTTTAATTTATTTTTCAAAGAACTAAATTAAAAATAATATATATATATATATATATATATATATATTACTGTAGCACTAAAACAATATTAATATTTAATATGTTAAGGTAAGTATTTAATTATATTTAATTACTTAACACAATATTGTACAAAGTTTAATTTAAGTTTTAAACTTGGCTGTTAAATTGGCAAATGTTTCATCAATAATTGCTGTAATTTTGTAATATGATAGTGTGTAATTCATGTTTGATCCCTAGATATAACTTTATTATACGTCGTGTGAAATAATAAATAAAATAACATAAGTATAAAGATATTGTAGATTATATATAGTATTTTTTTTGGGGGGGGGGGGGGGGGTGGGGTGTTTGTGTGCGTGGGTGGGGGAGTTTCGTCAGACTCCAATCTGCGTGCTGGCTGTGACATTCCGGTCTCGTTTGTCACTGTCACCGGGTGACTGCACGTCTTACGCGCGTCTCTCAAAACACCCCTCTCTCTCTCCCCCCCCCCCCCCTACCTTTTCTAACCATTACTTTCACCAGCTGGTTCAAAACCCCACCACTCAACCCCCTCCACACGTCCCACACAAGCCACAGCTCGCAACCAACCAATCGCGTGGCGGCGAAACTAGACTTCCCTGCAGCGACGACGACTGCCTACCGTTAAAAAAAAAAAAAAAAAAAAAAAAAAAAAAAAAAAAAAAAAAAAAATTGACATCGCGTGCATTTTTTTTTCTTTCGCGTGTCACGCCTTTTTGCTAATTATTACAAATGGTCTTCCTCTCTTCAACGGTCGACGCCAACGGCAGGAGAGAACAAGAGGAGGGAGATATGGATTGAAGAGGAAGGGAGAGAGAGAGAGATAAAGAGAAATGAAACAGCGGAGAAACGTGTTGCACGCAAACGCCCTATTTCCACCGAGTCAAACTGCAGGCGAAACAAATTGCAGCAATTATAACAGCATGTGGTCCCCGAACGTTACCGTTCCGGAACAAGAAGAATTCGTGATCGCAATGTTAAAAATATTTTTCACCTTTAATCCACGAAGAACGCTGGTTACAAATTAAACAAAGGATCTTAGTAATTCTACGGTTTTCTTCGTAAATTTACGGACATCGAGTTCACTTATTTTGAACAAGCCTTGACTACATTTTTTTTTGACGTGACGTCTAATAAATCGATGAACGCCGGCTGCACGCACGAAAAAGTGTCCCGTTACGCACATTGTTCCGTTACGCTGTATCCCGTTACGCTCATTGCACGCTTGCGCCGCATCTATCTCTCTCTTCCACTCGATTGGCCAATGCGTCCGAGGAGAAGACAGACGGCGGCAGCACACAACTTACATCTACACGTGAACTGTTTCGTCGACTGTTTATAAAGTGAAGTGAAAAGTTAATGTGGTTTTCATTGCTTATTACAACAAAAATTTCGGCAATAAAGGTTAATTATTCTTGCATTTTAAAAATCTTATTACTAGTATAATTTGAAGTATTTATTCTTTTATTATTAAAATAAAAATGATTCAATTTTATTCATAAAAGTATGCAATAATTTCATCAATGTTTTGTTATGACGTTGTCACCTTAAACTATCGTCCGTAAACCGACTTTACAGACAGCCATTTTTTTTTTTGGGTACTTTTACGCCAGCACCCTACACACGATACAAATGTTGAATCATTATCACAACCGAGTCTCAAATCCACGAAGAATATTTACCTTCCCAATTATTTATTTTTAGATGTGTAAACATCTTAGTCCTCCGTATACGCCATTATTGTAGGAGTAATTTTGTGAACGTAAGTCGCACGAAATGGAAATGTGTAACCACGGTGATGAGAACCAAAGTTCAAAAGCCGAAGGGAAACTTTATAGTATTGACTGTTTAGTGAATTTTAACAAGATGGTAGTATTTAAAAAAAAATCAAATCTTGTCAAAAATCGGGTCCAAAGCCGGAGTTAAATAATTTTTTGCAAGTCTTTTTGGCTTTAATGAGAGCCGTTCTATTATATATGTACTATGGCCTAATGTGCAAATTGAATGCTTCGATAGCCAACGCAGCTGCTCCGACAGCGCATTCTAGCGGCGAGTGCAGAAACGACGTGTGATTCGCGTCAAGAAACGTATTTGAAAACACCAATTTTCGTATATATTTATCACGCTCGGCATTATTTCAAAAGAATTCCGCTTTTAAAATTCGTGTCCGAGTTTCGTATTATAAATTTCACATCCAAACACGAATCACAGTAGAACACGCGAATTTGCCCGTTACGGAGATAAGTTATTTACACATCTCTGACGAGTACTGAAAGACTCACAAACGTTTTTTTATTTATTTTTTATTTCGCGTGACATCTATACGTCACATGGATGACGAATTACATGAAAGGAGAGAGTTGCAGACTGCACAGCTGAAAGAAGAAGAAAAAAAACGAACGTCGCAAAAGTACTTAAAAAGACGACGGGAAAGCTCACAGTCGGGTTAAAAAAAAAAAAAAAAAAAAAAAAAAGTTCCGGGAAAGAAAGGATGAGAAAGTAAAAAAAAAAAGTTTGAGAAGGGTGGGAGGGGGGGAGAAGGGATCGGAATCAGCAATGTCCCTTCGGTTTTTAATCTACTTGTCGTATCTCATTCTGGAGCCGGTGACCTGTGAAAATCGTTGCTTTGGGAAAGGAGGGGGAAGGGGGTATTCGAGCCGGGATTTAGGATTGGAGGAAAGGGGGTGGGGTTGTGTGGAATGGGCGGATCGGAAAAGGTGTTGGGGGGGGGGGGGGGGGGGTTATCCATCCCAGGCAATATATGAAGCTCCTGTCTGCTTGTCGGAAGACGACAACCGCGCCGTAAGACGATGACTGGAAGACAATGAGATCGTCTCGCGGATAAGGGTGTGTAGCGCGAGGAAAGGAACCAGGGGAAGAGGAAGAAGTAAGTAGTCGAAGACAAGCGATTCGGGAACAGAAGCCACGCTGGAGAGAGGACGGGAGAAGAAGAAAAAAATACGGCGAAGTAAAAGCGGGGGTGCCAGAAAAAAAAATTTCGGGGAAGGGTGAGAGAGGAGAAAATATACCACAGCACCTTTTCAATGACGCAAGAACTTGTGGCGAGAAGGGATGGAACGGGCGAGGATTTTTTTTCTACGAGGTTGGCGAGACGGAGAAGAGAGTTGACGGTTTTGCTTTCACTACCCTCAAAAAACCCTGCGCCTAAAGCCAACCCGCCCCCTTGCGAGTGCGTTTACTCAAAGAAAATGAGGAATTGTTCTGCGTTGGAGCAGATTTTGAAGCTCGCTTTCCCTTCACTCCTCCGCCTGCTGAAATATTAATCAAGGGATGGCGAAAAATTGAAGGAGTTGAAAAGGGGGGGGGGGGGGGGAAGGAGGGAGTCTCTCACGGACGAACACACCAGGTGCCTGAGGAATCTTCCAGAGACATGCTCTCAGCCTTGAGACGAGGTCTCAAAGAGTAATAAAAGCTGCGGTTACCGCCTTTTATTTATTACTCCCTGTGAACGTAGAGGGACTCGCTTACACTGAACGTAGAATGCAGACATATGACAGTATTCATTAACTTAAAATATATTCATTTAGGCCTGGACTCATGCGCCATTTTGTTGTCATTACTATGCAGACAAATATTTTCTGTACTTTTACAAAAAAAAAAAATCCTTTGGAAGCCAGTTTCCAAAAAAAAATAGTTTGTAATACTCCAAGATAGATATTATAAATTTGTACAACACATGGATATGATTATTTTTGCATGTATGAAATACGTTTCTCGAGATAATACTGGGTATGTCTTCCGAAAAATTGACCCATAGTTTCATATTTTAACTGATGGTTCATTCAAGCATAATATTTTTAAACTATAGACAACGTAGTCGATCATTCAACAATTTGACTATATTTTATTGTATCATGATTATTATGTGCGCAATTTATAAAGGAAAGCTATTCAGGAAATTGTTTTCAAATAACTTTAACTATTGACGGTATTGTGACAACAAAAAATATAAATGCCCGGGTAAGAATTCGAACCCAGTATTACTGCAAACACTATTTTGTAATGATTCAGGTGTTTTCATATAAATTAGAAATCTACAAATATCTGTAATTTTACATGAATGTTTCTGTTACCTTTACAAAAATAAGTTACAGGGCTGGTTCTGTATATTAACCATGATAGCGCTGTTGCATGCTATATTTATTCTGAAATTTTCTCACAAAATATGTACTTCTGATTA